>NC_141035.1:51077500-51115000 GCF_052040795.2 Danio rerio
TAGCTACATGCTAATATTGACTAGCCAAGTACTGTAACTTGCTAGACATGCTTACTAAGTATAAATGTTTTATCAAGCATGTATGTGAGGCTTGCCTAGTAACCAACCAGGGTACCCTAGCAACTGCCTAGCAACCACCCAAATTACCCTAGCAACCGCCTAGCAACCACCTAGCAACGGCCTAGTAATGCCTTAGTAAGGGCCTAGCGACCACTCAGGACACCCTAGCAACCGCCTAGCAACGCCTTAGCAACCACTCAGAATACCTTAGCAACCACCTAGCAACACCTTAGCAACCACCTAGCAACCACTTGGGACACCTTAGCAACCGCCTAGCAACACCTTAGCAACCACCTAGCAACCACTCAGAACACCCTAGCAACTGCCTAGCAACGCCTTAGCAACCACCTAGCAACCACTCAGGACACCCTAGCAACCGCCTAGCAACGCCTTAGCAACCACTCGGAATACCCTAGCAACCATCTAGCAACCACTTAGGACACCTTAGCAACCACCTAGCAACACCTTAGCAACCACCTAGCAACCACTCAGAACACCCTAGCAACCACCTAGCAACACCTTAGCAACCACCTTGCAACCACTTAGGACACCCTAGCAACCGCCTAGCAACACCTTAGCAACCACCTAGCAACACCTTAGCAACCACCTAGCAACTGCTTAGGACACCTTAGCAACCACCTAGCAACACCTTAGCAACCACCTAGCAACCACTCAGAACACCCTAGCAACTGCCTAGCAACACCTTAGCAACCACCTAGCAACCACTCAGGACACCCTAGCAACCTCTTAGCAACACCTTAGCAACCACCTAGCAACCACTTAGGACACCTTAGCAACCAACTAGCAACACCTTAGCAACCATCTAGCAACCACTCAGAACACCCTAGCAACCGCCTAGCAACACCTTAGCAACCACCTAGCAACCACTCAGGACACCCTAGCAACCACCTAGCAACACCTTAGCAACCACCTAGCAACCACTCAGGACACCCTAGAAACCACCTAGCAACGCCTTAGCAACCACTCAGAATACCCTAGCAACCACCTAGCAACCACTTAGGACACCTTAGCAACCACCTAGCAACACCTTAGCAACCACTCAGAACACCCTAGCAACCGCCTAGCAACACCTTAGCAACCACCTAGCAACCACTCAGAATACCCTAGCAACCACCTAGCAACACCTTAGCAACCACCTAGCAACCACTCAGGACACCCTAGCAACCACCTAGCAACACCTTAGCAACCACTCAGAATACCCTAGCAACCACCTAGCAACCACTTAGGACACCTTAGCAACCACCTAGCAACACCTTAGCAACCACCTAGCAACCACTCAGAATACCCTAGCGACCACCTTGTAACACCTTAGTAACCACTTAGCAACTAGTCAGAACACCTTAGCAACTGCCTAGCACCACCTTAGCAACCACTCAAAACACCCTAGCAACCGTCTAGCAACTCCCTAGCAACCACCTAGCAACTAGTCAGACCACCTTAGCAACTGCCTTGCACCACCTTAGCAACCACCTAGCAACCACTTAAAACACCCTAGCAACCGCCTAATAAAATGCTAATTCATGCTAGAATCATGCTAACAACATGCTAATTCATGCTAGAATCATGCTAGCAACATGCTACTTTATGCTAGAATTATGCTAACAACATGCTAATTCATGCTAGAATCATGCTAGTAACGTGCTAATTCATGCTAGAATCATGCTAACAACATGCTAATTCATGTAAGAATCATGCTACTAACATGCTAATTCATGCTAGAATTATCCTAGTAGCATGCTAATTCATGCTAGAATCATGCTAACAACATGCTAGTTCATGTAAGAATCATGCTACTAACATGCTAATTCATGCTAGTAATATGTTAACTCAAGCTAAAATCATACTAACATTCTATTTACACTTTAAAACCACTTCAAACTTTCAGATTCGGCTTTTCAAGCCACCATAAAGTTTGTCCTCAAACTTTAATATCTAGTTACTATAGTTGTTGTGTTACCATAGCAACTGTAGAATCACTACAGATCAATTTACC
The DNA here is from genome assembly GCF_052040795.2 of Danio rerio. Taxonomy (NCBI): domain Eukaryota; kingdom Metazoa; phylum Chordata; class Actinopteri; order Cypriniformes; family Danionidae; genus Danio; species Danio rerio. Next base: position 51,079,575 of record NC_141035.1, read on the forward strand.
TTAGTAGTTGTGTTACCATAGCAACTGTAGAATCACCGCAACAGATTGATTATTATAGTAGTTGTGTTACCATAGCAACTGTAGAATCACCGCAACTGATCAATTACTGTAGTAGTTTTGTTAGCATATCGGCTAGTTTAATTCAAATATTTTACTATGTTACAATAAAAAAAAAACACAATAAATTGTAAATGAAGTGTTTCTCGGCAGTGTGTGCTGTTTGTTGCGTTGGGTTTTAAAGCCAAAACTATGGGCTGACTGTTAAAGAGTAAAATACAGTAGTGAAAATGTTGTACATCACAATATTACACCTTTCTTTTCTTTTTCATTCCTTTAAAAGCTGTCTTCAACACTGTTAATCTGTTTTTGATAATTGTTTTCATGATCTTATTCTGGTCTCTTTTATTCTTGTTTGTGTAAAGCACGCTGAATCAGCATTGTGTATGACATGTGCTGGAGAAATAAAGCTGCCTCGCTTTGCTGAAGCATTCACAGAAAGAAAACAGGACATGATAAAGAAATAGTTCAGCCACAAACAAAAATACACTCACTCACTCTCCCTCAAGTGTGTCCAGACCTGCTGGAGCTTCTGTATTCTGAGGAATGCTGGGAAATTTGGAGGTAATGAGGGAATGATAAGGAATTATTTAGTAATAGGGTGGCATGGTGGCTCAGTGGTGTTGCACTATGGCCTCACAGCAAGAAGGTCGCTGGTTCGAGTCCTGACCGGGTCAGTTGGTGTTTCTGTGTGGAGTTTGCATGTTCTCCTCGTGTTGGTGTGGGTTTCCTCCGGGTGCTCCGTTTTCCCTCACAGTCCAAACACATGCGCTATAGGGGAACTGATCAACTACACTGACCGAAGTGTATGAGTGTGTGTGTGAATGAGTGTGTATGGGTGTTTCCCAGTACTGGGTTGCCGCTGGAATGCCATTCGCTGTGTAAAACATATGCTAAAATAGTTGTCGGTTCATTCTGCCGTGGCAACCCCTGATAAATCAGAAACTAAGCAGAAGGAAAGTGAATGAACGCATCCTCATCATATGAAGCATTGTACTGTTTTCATAATGTGATCATGTTGTGTGCTTGTCAGCTGCGTTACTGTAACTGATGATCAGATGAGTCATGATGGAGGATGATGATGATGATGATGATTCATCTCCATTTCCAGTCAAACATTTATGAATTAAGTAGATGCAGTTTATAGAAAGTGACTTGCAGTTAACCTCTTGATGCACAATTGAGGGTAAAATTATTCACCCCTCCTGTCATTCTTTTCTTCTTCTACAAATATTGCCCAAATGATGTTGAACAGATTCAGGAATTGTTCACAGTATGTCTGATAATATTTGTTCTTCTGGAGAAAGTCTGATTTGTTTTATTTCAGCTAGAATATAAGCAGTTTTAGAGCCATGTTAAGGTCAATATTATCAGCCCCCTTCAGCAATATTAGTGTTGGATTGTATCAGAACGAACCATTGTTATACAGTGGTGTAAAGCAGGGGTGTCCAAACTCGGTTCCGGAGTGCCGGTGTCCTGGGGCCTCATGTATCAACGCTGCGTACGCACAAAAACTTTGCGTACGCCAGGTTTCACGCTCAGAATCGCTCACGTTTGGATTTACTAACAATGAACTGAACGTGGGAATGTGCGCAGGTTCACGGCAGCTTTCTGGCAGGCGTACGCACATTTTTTGTGCGTGTCTGTTTTATTTCCATTGGCGACTCCTAGAGGCAGTTGTGTTAAATTCCTCTCTACAAAGTGTCTGAGCCTTGCAATGGCAGCTGTATGAGACGGGTTCAGCAGGTATATAAGGTTTCCATAGCATACAGTTGACCAGCCAAACATTAAAGCACAATTTGCAGCAGTCGCCTGTTTTCCCAATGTAATCTGAGCGATCTACTGCACACACATTGCTATAAAGACACTATCTGAAGATGAATTTGCATGCGGGAAACATTTCCATTCAATAAATGTGCAAATAAAATATGATGCACAAACTTATTGATTATTCCTACTTGTCTTTCTCGTGATAAATAGTGGGCAAAATCTGATATGTAGCGGGGAAAAAACAAGAAAGAGTTTGTCAGACGCTGGATTCGAGCCGAGTTCATGCTCGAACGTATCAATTCATGATCACATGCATCTTACGAGAAGCGCCACTGAGACTATTAAGCGTCCTGCAACATTTTTCAGTTATAAACCACACTATTTCCTTTTTTAATGCACTCAGTGCGATGTTCAGACCCAACTGTGTTAACTGCATCAGCTAAACTCTCCCACTCTATTTTTTTCTTTTGTTGTTAATTCCGGAGAACAAACTTGCAAATAACACAGATTTCCTCCGGTCTACCTCAGAAAGCAGCACCTCCAATTCCCATTCTGTTTAAAGTTTCTCTTCTTGCTTTTGCCATTGCTTTTTCGTTGGGTTTTGCCATTAGCATAGTCATTAGCATATTCATACGGGGAGGAGGCAGGGAGGGGTTTTGCGCTCGTGCATGTTGCGCTCAGTTTCACGTTCATTCAGATGTACAAAAGAATATGCGTGAGATTCGGCGTACGCAGTGTTTCATACATCTGAATTATTTTCTGCGTACGCACATTTACAGCTTTGTGCGTGCGCAATGTTTTAGTAAGATTTCCACGCAAGTCTTCGTACATGAGGCCCCTGGAGAGTTCAGCTCCAACCCTAATCAAACACACCTGAACCAGCTAATCAAGCGCTAGATAAACTAGTAACTTCCTGGCAGGTGTGTTGAAGCAAGTTGGAATTAAACTCTGCAGGAGCGGGATTGGACCCTTCTGGTGTAAAGTAACAGATGACAGATCCTCAAACGACTGTAATTAAGTATTTTTCTTAAGAATTGTACTTTCTGAGTAGTTTTAAAAATGTGCACTTTTACTTTCCTTGAGTACATCTTTACTGCAGTATTGGCAGTTTTACTCCACTATTTTCCTTCAACCTGTATGGTATGTGTAACCCGGCCAGTCCTACACCACCCAACCTGCTCTGAACTGGTAATGAACCGGCGACCTTCCGCATGGGAGTCTGGTGCTCTGCCAAGGAGGCTAAAGACCATGACCTCTAGTGTCTGTCGCTAGAGCACCTTTAGAGGTCAGAGGAGGGAGGTTTATCTGCACAGCACACACTAGCTGGCCTCCGTTACATATGCACCACTGATTTTTTTTGTCTATGGTGATTGGCTAGTAGAGAAGTAGAGTACTAAGTAAAATAATCAGTTCTGTGATTGCCATCCTATCAAATCACACATTGAAAATCACATTATACAGAACAACCTCAAGAAACTAAATCCTTACACGCACTGACGGAGAGACGGTTTAGACTTCGTCACAGATGAGAAGATGCTAAATGTCTACTGTATGATGACCAAATGGCCTCAAACAAGAACTAAACGCACTACAGAATGTTACGTTTACACACACACAAACACGCACGCACAAATTGACACATGAATCTTTCACAGTGTAATACTTCTTCCCGTCTTTCAGATGAGATGTTAAAGTGAGCTCCTGACTCTCTGTGCTCATTAATATCTCCACGGCACTTCTGGTAACCACGGTGTCCTGGCCAAACTCTCTCCATCAGCCCTTACCATCATGACCTCCCAATCATCCCCATCCACTGAATTGGCTCGATCACTGTCTCTCCACTCCGCCAATAGCTGCTGTGTGGTGAAGCACTGGCGCTGTTGTCCTGTGGCAGCCGTCACATCATCCAAGTGAAGCTGCACACTGTAGGTGGTGTAAAGAGACTCGCCTCATGATTGTGAAGCGCTTTGGGTGTATGGCCATACACAATAAATGCACTATATGAAACACATTACATTACAATTACATAAAGCAATTAAGTTTTCCCCAAAAAACCTCAAGAATCATGTTGTCAAACAGCAAACGTCAATGTTTGAGTGTAGCTTTCAACACTGTAAATATTGCTGGCTTCCACAATTATTTGATGTTGATCTAACAACTCGACACACTTATGCTGAAGTAATCTGACAACTTTTGGATTACATTTAGATGACTTTTATTATACATTTATGCTAACGTAATCTGACTACTTTTGGATTACATTTAGGTTACTTTAATTATACATTTATGCTGAAGTAATCTGACTACTTTTGGATTACATTTAAATTACTTTTATTATACAATAATGCTGAAGTAATCTGACTACTTTTGGATTACATTTAGATTTCTTTTATCATACATTTATGCTAACGTAATCTGACTACTTTTGGATTACATTTAGGTTACTTTTATTATACATTAATGCTGAAGTAATCTGACTGCTTTTGGATTACGTTTATGATACATTCATGGTAATGTAATCTGACTACTTTTAGATTACATTTTGATTACTTTTATCATACATTTATGCTAACGTAATCTGACTGTTTTTAGATTACATTTAGGTTACATTTATTATACATTTATGCTAATGTAATCTGACTGCTTTTGGATTACATTTTGGATAACATTTATGATACATTCATGGTAACGTTATCTGACTACTTTGGGATTAAATTTAGATTACTTTTAATATGCATTTAATCGTATGTGCTCTGACTAAAATTGGATTAAATCTATTACTTTTATTACACATTTAAACTAACATAATCTGACTACTTTTGAATTACATTTTGAATGACTTTTATGATACATTTATGCTAACATAATCTGACTACTTTTGGATTACATTTAGATTACTTTCATTAAAGACTTTGTGAGTGTGTGAGTGTGCGTTCGCTGTGTTTGTGAAGTGCTCTTCAGTGCAGTGGTAATGTGTTTAACTCTCTCTGAGGATGAAATGATGAACACATGATGAGGAGCCGCTCCTGAAATGTCCAGAAGCATTTATGAAGAGCTTTTATGATTTCACCAGGATGTGTGTGTGTGTGTGTGTGTGTGTGTGTGTGTGTGTGTGTGTGTGTTTGCTGAGGGGCAGATGGCAGATATACCACATATTGATTCTGGGAGAAGTGCAGGAATTACAGAGATCTCTGTGTGTGTGAGTGTGTGTGTGTGTGTGTGTTTATCTGAAGGTTGTCCATTAGCTGCTGTACAGACTGTATGTGTATGTGTGTGTATCAGATTTCTGTGCCTGTCTTCCAGTCTAATGCACAGCTAATAACAGAGGTCAACACACACACACACACTGATATACACACAGTATCCTCCACTCTCTCTCTCACACACACACACACATTCAGACCCCCCCCCCCCTCCCAGAAAACATCATACAGAGCAAATGCGTCATTTAATCATAACTAACCATATAATTAGATCATTAACACTTACAGCAAAGATCCATTAATTAAGGTCAGTGACAAGACCTCAAATTAACAACAAAAACACACTTTATTTTTAGGGTTTACCCTTAAATAATCTTATCCAGTGCTCATTTCTACATGTAATATATAATAAAATAGGAATATGACTGATAAACTAGCATATTACATATATAGGGCAGAAATATTTAGTTAAAACTAGTTATGGAAAGATTTGCCTTTTGGTAAATAAAGTTATACACATAAAATAGTACGAGCAAAAAAAGTGTCTTTATTATTTATCTGCTTATTCTGAAATTAAATATTTAATTAAAAAAACACTCACCGGCCACTTTATTAGGTACACTTTACTAGTACCGGGTCGGACCCCTTCTGCTTTCAGATCTGCTTAACCCTTCATGTCAGAGATTCAACAAGCTGCTGGAAATATTCCTCAGAGATTTTGCTCCATATTGTCATGATAGCATCACACAGTTGCTGCAGATTTGTCGGCTGCACATCCATGATGCCAATCTCCCGTTCCACCACATCCCAAAGCTGCTCTATTGGATTGAGCTCTGGTGACTGTGGAGGCCATTTGAGTACAGTGAACTCATCGTCATGTTCAAGAAACCAGTCTGAGATGATTGAGCTTTATGACATGCTGCGTTATCCTGCTGGAAGTAGCCATCAGAAGATGGAGACACTGTGCTCATAAAGGGATGGACATGGTCAGCAGCAATACTCAGGTAGGCTGTGGCGTTGATGCTCAATTGGTACTAATGGACCCAAAGAAATCTCCCCCACACCATTACACCACCACCACCAGCCTGAACCGCTGATACAAGGCAATATGATCCATGCTTTCATGTTGTTGAGGCCAAATTGTGAGCCGAGCATCCGAATGTGTCAGCAGAAATGGAGACTCATCAGAGCAGCAACGTTTCTCCAATCTTCTGTTGTCCAGTTTTGGTGAGTCTGTGTGAATTGTAGCCTCAGTTTCCTGTTCTTAGCTGACAGGAGCGGCACCCGGTGTGCTCTTCTGCTGCTGTAGCCCATCCGCCTCAAGGTTGGACGTGTTGTGTGTTCAGAGATGCTCTTCTGCAGAGCTCGGTTGTAACGAGTGCTTATTTGAGTTACTGTTGCCTTTCTATCAGCTGGAACCAGTCTGGCCATTCTCCTCTGACCTCTGGCCTCATCAACAAGGCATTTGCGCCCACAGAACTGCCGCTCACTGGATATTTCCTCTTTGTCGGAGCATTCTCTGTAAACCCTAGATATGGTTGTGCGTGAAAATCCCAGTAGATCAGCAGTTTCTGAAATACTCAGAGCAGCCCGTCTGGCAGCAACAACCATGCCACATTCAAAGTCTCTTAAATCCCCTTTCTTCCCCATTCTGATGCTCGCTCTGACCTGCAGCAGATCCTCTTGATCATGTCTACATGCCGACATGCAGTGAGCTGCTGCCATGTGATTGGCTGATTAGACATTTGCGTTAACGAGCAGTTGGACAGGTGTACCTAATAAAGTGTATATCAGAGAATGAGTGTGAAATGTTGTCATCATCATGGTTGTAAAATGTGTCATAATCTGTAATGGTGTATAACTGTGTGTTGTAAAGGACAGTGGCAAAGAATAAAGCTTCCAGATGACAGTTAATGAGTATTTTGAGGTCAAACTGTGATCTTCTGTGTTGACGTTAGAAAATGTTTGTGCAATATTTTAATAAACTGAGTCTGTGTGTGTGTGTGTGTGTGTGTGTGTAAGCTGCTGTTTTGAGAGATTTGCAGAGCACTGAAGTTGAGCAGAAAGTGCTGAAATGTGTCTCTGTAAAGCTGCTTAAAGCTGAATCTCCTTCCACAGCTTTTCAAGCACAAACTCACAACTTACAGGATTAATTAAGCCGAAAAGAGCTGAGAGTGTGTGTGTGTGTGTGTGTGTGTGTGTGTGTGTGTGTGTGTGTGTGTGTGCGAGAGAGAGAGTAAACACATCTGTATTATATTATTCATTCATGCATTTTCTTTTTGGCTTAGTCCCTTTGCCACAGAGGAATGAACCGCCAACCATTCCAGCATACGTTTTTACGCAGCGGATGCCCTTCCAGCCGTAACCTAACACTGGGAAACGACCAGTGTACTGGTAAAACATTTCACAAGCACATTTAGTGCAGGTTTATTATATTATTAATTCATGATTCATTAATTATCATATGGTTATTATTCATGGTTTTCATTTGTACATTCAGGACATTCAGGACGTGCCCGCAGCGAGGTTGCAGTAAAAACCGGGAGCGCTGGCAAATACAGTGAGGGAAGAGTTTGTTGTTGTCTTAGAGATTATATTAATGACATATTATAGATATTATTTACATAATGCTTTCAGTGTATTATAACAGCTCGTCACCCAGTGATAAACACAGTGATTCTGCAGAATTAATGATAAAGTGAGCGGCGTTCATCTGACAGCTCCATTTGCGATAGCACCCTCCCAATGGATATTGGAAAAGAGGAAATGACCGAGCATCCAGCTCCAAATATACAATCTCAATGAAGCTCCGAGTGATTTTACAAGAGAAGTTAAAGGTCTACAAGTCTTAGGATGACAAAAATGTTGTTCTGTGTGGTCATGTGCAGGAAATAATGCTCCATGATGACCAGATTCAACACTATGTAGAGCTAAACACAGAGATTCTGCCTAGCCAAAGACAAGAAGACGGAGCTGTACAAGGCCTGGGTCATCATCATCAAGCAGAGCGACTGCATTCTGACAGAGAACTGCACCTGTACGGCGGCGTATGTGAACGCACACATAAAGGTAAAGTTTTATATTGGCACATTCAGACTTTCTCCTTAATAATGTAATTTCATTAAAGTATTATTTACAAACGCTAAATACTGAAATCATACTAGCAGCCCATGACTATCAGAGTACAGCATGTTCACAGTCAAATAATCAGTGTTCATGTAGTTTTCAAGGCTCACTTGCAGGTTATTTCAGACCCAATATTCAAAGTGCCGTGGTAAACAATATAGGGAGTTTGTCACAAGTTGTCACTGAATGAATGTGTGAATATAAGACCAGCTTTACCTTAATAACCTACACTTTCCCCTTTCATTCTGAGCAGTCAGTGTCTGCAGTTTAATTCACCGTATGTAGGCCCACCCGGAATCTGCGCGCGCAGAATTCTGCAGATTTTTAGCCCAACATTAATTCTGTTTATTTACTTGAGTAAATGTGTGTAAATCTATATTTATTCCGTTTTTAATAATTTCAGTAATATTATTGACTAATGTGTAAATGTTCATGCAGTGTAAACAGTCATATTTTCTGTCTTTTACTAGAGATATTACATGAGAGACTTGCTTTACTTACCAAATAAAGTGAATTTAGTTGAATTTGCATTTTAAACATTAAATAAAAGTTAAAAAGATAATATTTTTTATTTCATATATGAAGGTTTTAGTTATGATACTCCCAAAATAATTCCGCAGAAATCCACATATTTACCAAATTCTCCGCAGAAATAGCAAAAAACGTCCGCAGATTCCGTCTGGGCCTGACCATATGTAACTGCTTTTGCTGAAATCATTGCTGCAACCAAAAACCAGTAATAGCTGCAACTTATCTGATATAACATGAGTCCAGCATTTCTAATTAGGTCGTCATGTCATTCAGCTCCCTTTTAGCCAAAGACGTCTGCAGTTGGCATTAAAGCAGTGTGGTGTACAGTAAAAGTCAAGTTTTCTATTTTTTGGACATGGCATCTTACCACACAACACGATATGTTTACTATTGCAGACGGTCTTTTTTTGCAACCGGGAACGCGTGTGACATCATGTGTGACGTAGGCTGGTAATTGGTCAATATGTTGCCTGTCAAAAAAAGTGCTCAAAAGTCCTTGTTTTTCGTACACACACACACACACGCACACACACACACACTACAGCCAATTTAGCTCCGCCAATTCCCCTATAACACATGTGTTTGGACTGTGGGGGAAACCGGAGCACCCGGAGGAAACCTACACCAACACGGGGAGAACATGCAAACTCCACACAGAAACACCAACTGAGTCAGCCGGGACTCGAACCAGCGACCTCTTGCTGTGAGGCTGTGATGTCTGTATTATACAATGTTTGATGTAAATATACACAGCTAAAGTCAGAATGATTCGCCCTCCTGTGAATTTTCTTCTTCTTCAGATATTTCCCAGATGATGTTGAACAGATTCAGGAATTTCTCACAGTATCTCCTCTAATATTTGTTCTTCTGGAGAAAGACTGATTTGTTTTATTTCGGCTAGAATAAAAGCAGTTTTTACATTTTTTTCTTAAACGCCTCCTCCATCTTACCCCAGACATGCTCAATAATGTTGATGTCTGGTGACTGGGCTGGCCAATCCTGGTATGAGAAGGAGCGCTATCCTGCTGGAGAATTGTCCCTCTCCTGTGGTTTGTAATGTAATGGGCAGCACAGATGTCTTGATCCCTCAGGCTGTTGATGTTGCAGATCTCTCGCACACCCCCATACTGAATCAACCCCAAACCATGATTTCTCCTTCACCAAACTTGACTGATTTCTGTGAGAATCTTGGTTCCAGTAGGTCTTCAGCAGTATTGGTGATGATCGGGATGCAGATCAGCAGATGATCCATCAGAGAAATCCACCTTCTGACACACAAATGATCAACCAGAACTCAAGTTATTATGTGTTGCTCCTATAACTGAGATCCACCACAAGACTTCTGTCAGGTAGAGTAATCTGCTTATGCATTTTAAACAGCAGTTTACTCTAATGTCCTGTAATCTGATTGTGTAATCCAGATTAAATATAATCCATCACCACCACAGATATGAAAGAGTCTCCGCAGATCATCCACACTGAAGACGAGCAGCTCTCTGGTCTTCATCCAAACACACACACTCGGCTGTGATGATGACCACACACACGCCACTTTCAGATCATTGTTGTGTATCTGGGATTAAAATAACAACACAAACACAACACAGAGAGAACAGAAGAGGCAGACTGCAGAGGGAAACACTCACAGCACAAATCAATCCAGCAGACTCATCATCATAACAGACTGAACACACTTGTCAGACTCATCAAGGGAGAGTTCTGAGACATGTCAGAGTTCACAGTGTTGTGAAAACATCCAGCGAGTTGAAGAACACTTTGCGGTTCCTCCTTATTAAAGCGCTATCAGGCAAAACCCACTTTAATAAGGGGTTTAAACCCAGTTGTGTGTCAGCAGTGTGTGAATATCTCCAGCCTCTAATGCCCAACATGCTTCTATGCACGCTCTTTTCCACGTTTGCGGTTGGCCTGCGTGCCAGCTTCCGGTGCAGCATGATGATCACTTTAAGCGGATGGCGCAGGCGAGGATGATGGATAACACTCGCTGTTTCTAACAGTTTCCATTGAGGGAAGTCTGGGGTTCTCTCTTAAGACCCCCCTGACCCGGCCCCGGAAAAGCGGATGAAAACGAGATAAGGTGACATTCCAAGTATAAATGCTGGAATGTTCTAAATGAATAGGGCATAGGGGGGATAACGGGGAATAGAACACAGCTATGATGCTAACTTCAGCTCTAGAGGTTACAAGTTTGCAATTTGCGAATGTTTGTTGGAATGATGGATTTGGGAAACACAGAATCAACAAACTATGTTTGCAATGAAGGAACTTGCAACTTTAGTTGGCTAACGATGGTTTTCAGAAACACCCCTGGTCAGTTCAGGATGAAACTGTTGCTCCCTAACAGCATTAATAGGGGAAATCAAATAATAATGTAAAGATAAACAGAGTTCAATTAGGAATTCAATTCAACTCCGGTTTGTTTCTGTAGAGCTTTAACAATGAAGACTGTGTCAAAGCAGCTGAACACAGACACACTAGTAAACTGAAACTGTCAGTCCAGTGTTCAGAGTTGAAGTTCAGTTTAGATGGTTCAGTGTGGGTTAATATTCACTGCTGAGAGTCCAAACACTGGAGAGCAAATCCATCCATGCACAGCTCCACAAATCCTGAACCAAGCAAGCCACCCAGGTGAAAAAATATATATATAATTAAATGCTATTAAAATACACTTAAATACCCGCTAATACATTTTCAGTACATTGTTTTTTTTTTGTGTTAAATAAAAGTTTGATTGTTTTACACTATAAATATACTCATTAAATGCATGTTTATACTTCAGTAGGACTTTAGTACACTTGACAAAAGTATATTAAATACCAGTAATACTTAAATACATGTTTAGTGTACTACAATAAAGTGCACTACAGAAAAAACATCCAAAAGACTTTTATTAGTGTGTTTTTCAAAAGTGTGCTTTAAATGCATTAGTTGATTTTAGTACACTGTTTACATACTAATCCTCAGTTTAAAATAAGTTAATATATAAAAACTCTATTAGTAATGTATTGTAGAAGTACATTTTCCCAAAAGCTGTACTTAAGTACACTTAATGTGAATGCAATATTATCCCTAACACTTAAATTGATTTTGACTGTGGTAATTTTAAGTTTATATTAAATTGACTTTATTAAAAATCTATTAGTAATTAGCATTTAGCACACTTTTTTTTTTTTTTTACATTTTGTATATTCTTTTAATATATTACTATTATGCTTTAAGCTATTCTTAAATATATTTATAATTGTTTAAAATAAGGGTTCAAGTGTATTTCTAGTTGTAACTAAACATATATTTTTAAAGTACAGATATGTTAAAAGCACATTTTAGTTTAATTTCATGGTGTCTCAAAACAGCACAGTTGAGTGCACTTAGATGGTGTTAAGTTTATCTTAACATATACTTAATACTACCTTTTAGTACATTAAGTACAAAATTAGTGTGTGAAAACAGAGCACTTTAGTACATTACTGAAAAGTGTACTAAGTATACTTAAATAAAGTGCATTTAGTGCACTTTTTTTTTTTTACCTGGGCAGTGGCGACAGTGGAGGAACAAACTTCACCAATTGACCAAAGTCAGGCTCAGTTGTACATGAGCATTTCTCTTCTAGCCAAACCTCCTGTGCAGAGCTGCGGTCTAGACACCAGGGGCTGGAGAAGCTGCAGGTGTGAGCAGATCACCGGCTGGTGTTCAGGATCAATGCAGAGACTCATCTGTCACTGGGGTCTTACAGGGGAAAGTCTCCGCTCTCCATGACCACCACAGCATCAGCTCGGGATACGGCCTGGTCCAGGATTATGGAGACCTCTGTGGTCGGCATCATCTCTCCACATGTGTTGTTTAAGCAGATTATACACTTGATTAATGGTCCATCATTCCAGCTTATGGAAAATAAATGGAAATGTCTAGAAATTTTGGAATGAATCTATTTTACACAAACACACACTCACGCACGCACGCACGCACGCACACACACACACAGCAGATAGTGAAGAGTGGAGATTTGCACTTTCAGAAGTGTCTTTCCTCCATTGAGCTCAAAACTCCTGCATGAAAACAGCTGACACAAGCAGAGGAGTGTTTGATTCAGTGAGAGACGCCTGCAGGTCTGCATACTGTACACACACACACACACATATATTCACAGAGAGACACACACACACACACACTCACAGACAGGCTGAGTTTGAGTTCAGTTGTTCTCCTTGGTCCTGCACCGGACTGAGGAAAGCTCAGAGGAGATGATCAATACAGCAGAATCACTTCATCAATAACACTGACCTTCATCATCATCATCATCATCACCAGGAGGAGAGCAGCTGCAAACTGTTGCTATGGAGACGAAAGGGTCGGACAGCGATGCCTTAATGAGGAGCAGCAGAAGAAAACCCTTTTCAGCTGGACACACACACACACACACACACACACACACACACACACACACACAACCCTGAGCGCCATAACGAGCAATTACTGAGAACACACACACTGACAACACAAACACAACATGCTGTAGATATAACACACACACACACAACTCTGAATGCTGTAATGAGAGAGAGCAACAAAATGTACAAAATGCAGCAGTCAGAGTTCTGACCAGCTCTAGCAAATATGATCATATCACCCCAGTGTTCTCCTCCTTACACTGGCTGCCTGTTCAGTTTCATATTGAATTTAAAATATTTCTTCTCACCTATAAAGCTTTAAATAATCGAGCTCCTGTTTATCTAACCAACCTTCTGTCTCGCTACAATCCAACTCACTCTTTAAGATGTCAAAACTCAGGGCTTCTGGTAGTACCTAAAATAGCAAAGTCCACTAAAGGAGGTCGAGCCTTCTCATTTATGGCTCCTACACTCTGGAATAGCCTTCCTGATAATGTCGAGGCTCAGACACACTCTCCCAGTTCAACACTAGAGTAAAGACCTGTCTGTTTAGTAAAGCACACACTCAGTGCAGCACTCAGCGGTGTGATACATGAATGTGCTCCACACAGGCTTCTGCATCTCCTTTATGAACAGCAGCTACACTAGATATTCTCCTTATTCTCAATTTCCACCTGGGGATACTCATCCCAAGGACCCTCAGACTACGCACCATCACTGATTCGATTCAAGACCAGTGATGAGATGATCCCAAGGTTTGCATAATCCTGGACCAGGCTGTATCCTGAGCAGCTGCTGTGGTGGTCGTGGAGGAGTGGAGAGCATGAGACTGATTCCTGTGAGACTTCAGGGACAGACGAGTCTCTCTGAGGTCCAGCATTCTCCAGCCTCCAGCGCCTGGACTGCAGCTCTGCACAAGACGTTTGGCCAGAGAAGAAATGGTGGTGCAAAACTGAGCCTGGTTTCTCTTGAGGTTTTTTATCCTTCACTTTGGCCAATTGGTGAAGTTTGTTCCTCCACTGTCGCCACTGGCTTGCTTGGTACAGGATCTGTAGAGATGTGCATGGATGGATTTGCTCTTCAGTGTTTGGACTCTCAGTAGTGATTATTAAACCACACTGAACTGAACTGAACTGAACTTCAACTCTGAACACTGAACTACACTGTGTCAATTCAATATAATCTTCTATGTGAAGCTGCTTTGACACAATCTACATTGTAAAAGCGCTGTACAAATGAAGATGAACTGAATTGTTTTTATCTGAAATATTATAAGTAGAAGAGAGTATGATTGAATGTGTTTAAATTTGTGTATGAGAGAGAGAGAGAGTGTGTGTGTGTGTAGTAGAGTATGATTGAATGTGTTTGAATTTGTCTATGAGAGTGTGTGTGTGTGTGTGTGTGTGTGTGTGTGTAGAAGAGAGTATGATTGAATGTGTTTGAATTTGTCTATGAGAGAGTGTGTGTGTGTGTGATTGTCTACTCATGTGCGTGTGATTGATTGTGTTTGTCCATGAGTGTGTGTGAGGAGTGTATGATTGAATGTGTCTGAATGTGTTTGTGTGTGTGTGTTTGTGTGTATGATTGTATGTTTCTGAATGTGTGTATAAGAAAGTATGATAGTGCTATCATGTGTTTGTGTGTATGATTGAATATGTTTGTGTATGAGAAAATGAGTGTGTGAGAGAATATGATGTGTCACTGTGCTATTGTGTATGACAGTGTGCGGTGTGTGTGTTTCTAAATGTGTGTGCTTTTGCAGTATGATTTTGTGTGTGTGTGTGTGTGTGTGTGTGATTGAATGTGTTTGAATTTGTGCGTTTGTGTATGAGTGTCTGTATCTGTGTGTGTGTGTGTGTGTGTGTGTGTGTGTGTGTGTGTGTGTGTGTGTATTATGTTTATCTCACAATTCTAATTTGTAATATTACATTATATTCAATGTTTCAATGTTTGATGATGTCACCAAGCAAATCTGCATATGATCTGCATATTTAATGAGCTGAACATGAGAAGTGTGTGCCGATATTCTCACATAAACACACACTGTAAACACTCTTTTACACACTGATCAACTTTAACAAGCACAAATACAGCAAAGCATGTACAAAACACAGTGATTCAAATGATTCACTCGCGTCAAAAGAATCATTACATTTAACACTAAACACCCTGTTCTCAATGTACATATAGAACAGCCCCTGTGTGTGTGTGTGTGTGTGTGTGTGTTTGTTCATACACTAAAAGTCAAACACCATGAGATCTTCAGTGTGTGAACAGAATCAATACTCTAATCGTCTTGTGTTGTGTGAACGCTGGCAGAAGAATCATTCTCAAGTGAATCATCTGCTTAACAACTCTTCATATTGTCCGTTTGAATCACGTATCAAAAACTGATTCGGTTCATTCACAGCTGATTTAATTTAACATTCAGGATGAATCACACACACACACACACACACATCATGAACGATTCTTCAGTTCATGAACACCTCATATGATTCGCTCTCTGATGATTCATCCGGCTAACGAATCATCAGTGAGTCTCAGTGTGTGTGTAAAAACTAAACCACATGGTCTCTCTTATTAAAACACACATCACAATGTGAGAAACGTGATTAAATTATAAAAGCTAATCAAAGGAATTAAGTTACATCAACATCAGTACAACATCATCTCTTCAAGATTCAATACATGACACACACACACACAAACACACACACACACACACACACACATTAACATCACGCCAGAATCATCATTGTTTTGTTCATAAATCAATAAGATATGCTAATTCAGTTCTCCTTCATTCATAATTAACTCAATTGATTAAAATGTGCATTAAAATGTTCAGACTGAAACAAAGCTGTGCTTCTGTAGGTCGAGCTCTACATTACACTGCTGAAAATGATCAGACATCTGCTTATAACGTGTTAGAATTCAACATTTCATCTATAGTGTACATTATGAATACACATTTAATATAAACAACACACACAGTGCGCATGGAGAGTATTCAGACGCACATAAAGGCGTCACTCTGTCCTATTGCAGCCATTTGCTGAACTCATGTCCACACAGCAGCCCACACTGACAGAAAAACACAGCACTGTTTCTGCAGACTAGAAAAGGAGAACCTGAAACATCACCATGCTCATAAGCATTCAGACTCTGCTGTGACACTCGTATCTTCACCTCAGGTGTGTCCATCCTTGAGATGCTTCCACACCTTCATTTGAGTCGAGCTGTGTTTGATTACACTGACTGACTTGATTAGGAAATTCACACACCGGTCTAGCAGAGCGAATGAGGTCAAAGGAACTGCCTGAAGAGCTCAGAGACACAATTGGCTAAATGCACACGGACTTCTCATTTTCAGCCAGGCAGCCCAAGAGCTCTTTCCATTACAAAACTGTCATTATTGAGATCTGTCAAGTCATTTTCATCCGCTTATCCAGAGCTGGGTCACAGGGGCACCAATCTTAGGAGAGAACCCCAGACTTCCCTCTCCCTAGACACTTCCTCCAGCTAAGATGTTCCCAGGCCAGTCGAGAGACATAGTCTCATTGGGGTCTTCCCCGATGCCTCCTCCAGGTGGGACCTGTCTGGAACAACTCCCTAGGTAGGTATCCAGGAGGCATCTGAAACAGAAGCCTGAGCCACCTCAGCTGACCTCTCTGGATGTGGAGGAGCAGCAGAGCTACTCTGAGCTCCTCCCGGATGTCTGAGCTCTGAGTGCGCCCTGCCACCCTGCCAAGGAAACTCATTTCGGCTGCTTGTATTCAAGATCTTGTCCTTTCAGTCATGACCCAAAGCTCATGAGCAGAGGTGAGAGAAGGATAAACGAGGAAAACGATCAACGTAATATGATTTGAGCAAACGGCTGCAATATAACCAAGAGTGAAACATTTCAGGGCGTCTGAATCCTTTCCACTCACACTGTATATATAGGAGTGGGACGGTTCACAAACATGTTGATTCAGTTCATTTAAGTTTGATCGGGTGTACATGATTAAAGAAATCTCCTAATGTAACACTGAAATGCCATCTAGAACTCCCACACATCAGCATGTAAACTCCATCCTCCTATAATCTACACTTTACAGTATTTTACAACGTTATTGTCAAGAGCACATGCTCTCATTTCAGTCTTAAAGTTTTCATTTAGTCTTCTGTTGTTGATTAATGATGACGACAGCGCTTTACTTCCACAAATGTGTTCTTTCACTTTAGTCTCAGAGTTAAGCCGCGGTCACACTGCACTTTTCTCCACATAGACTTACGTTCATACGTGCGCACATGTGGAAGACCGCAAACGCAAGCTTGTGTGATTAGTTTGGCTGTTCAATGCATTAGAAAGTTCATGCTGGGTGAACTCTGACCTGCAAAATGGCATCACCTGACTGTGTGAGACCAATGAAAGATCAAAACATGACCTCTCTGACTCCAGTAGGGGAGTCAAAATTAATGGTTTCTTCGGTGCACCGCGATGCAGACGAGGACAATTCGGTATCGATTCAGTAATAGGGTGCTTTCACACTTGGATCAATTGCCTGGACCATACCAAAATTCGATTGCCCCCCCTTGCCACCTCCCCAGTTGGTTTGTGTTCACACTGTCTTTTTTCCGTCTGAACCCCGGTACGCTTGCGTCTGCCAGCTGCTGTTTTGTTTACGGCCGTTGCTAGGTGACGGTCACGAAAGCAAGCAGCGAAATGGAAAGACGTCCGCACATCGCGATCATTCTGCGTCCATCTGCCGCAAACATTATCAACATTCAGAACATCACACAGTGTCTGCAGAAGCTGTGTGTGGAGGAGACAAGCAGACATCACTGAGTATCACTGTGTTTACCCTGGCTCAGTCTCACGTGTCACCTAGGCGCGCGCGCGCTCTCACACACACACACACACACACACACACACACACACACACACACACACGAACGAACGAATATAGTGAAAACGATTTTCAGAGTTTGTTGTCGAGTAGGCGGTTCACTTCCATTATTTGGTACGATTGCATTCACATCAGAAGTGAACTGCACCAGAGTTCGCATTAACCATTTGTAAGTCGCTGTGGATAAAAGCGTCTGCTAAATGACTAGATGTAAATGTAACCGTACCTCAGACCACCTCTTTCAGGCGGACACGAGTACGGTTCATGGGTGCTCACCCAAGTTCAGAAGACACGTTTACACTAGCTAAATGCAACGTATTATGAGGTCAAACGAAACCGGGTGCGGACTAAAAGTGCTAGTGTGAAAGCACCCTTAATCATAACCGGTTATTATCACATCATTTATCTCATATGCGCTGTGTCTCTGAGCTTACTATGGATGAGGGAGGCGAGCACGAGTATTTACAATGCTCCAACTGTTTAAAAACACAGTGCACAGTTCACTGCGTGTGTGTTTGCTGGACGGTCTCTCACTGACACTCACAGCAGAAGCCTGTATTTCACTGCCATTGAGAGAATGAAAGTAAACTCTCCCTCTCTCTCTCTCTCTCTCTCTCTCTCTCTCTCTCTCTCTCTCTGTTTGACCTGCTGGCGTGACTGTTCTTCTTCTCTCGGCTGTTACAGCAGATTTCTCGAGGTGCGGGAATACATTTGCGAATAAAGCGCGGGAGCGGTCGGTAACTCTGGTGTAATTTGAACAGGAGCGGGCGGTCTAACAATATTGCTCCCGAGCGAGCAAACACGCGTGTGTGTGTTTATGTGTGTGAATGAGAAAGAGCATGATGCTGTGTGTCGCAGTCGATTACTTGGTGCTGTGTGTCTGTGTGTTTACACTAGGGTTGTAACAATATACCGGTATGATGGTTTACCACGATTTGAACGTGCACGATTATCATACCATGAACAATTGCATATCAACGGTTTTAACCCTTAAAGACCGAGACAGCCGCCCGCGGCTAAAAATAAGTATTGCTCTTAAATGTTTAATAACTTTTGATCCGCTGATCTGATTCATACAATTCAAAGATTGGCATAAAGAAGAGAATCTCAGCTTTCTAGTGCTGTATCACATAACATTCGGACTTTCAGAGGCTCCGGAATCAGTGCGGTTACGTCATCAAAATTTGACAACGCTGATTTGACAAAGAAACGCTCGTCACTGTGTCTCCGGACAAATCAGACATGATACATTGATGCATTGTCCCTCCTCCATGCCCAGATTGGTTCAAACTCGCTATATCACAACCAATAAGCATAGGTTTCGCTTTTGTTTGTGGACCAAAAACGAGCTTTTTGAACAACACGGAATGAGAGATAGGCATACATTTATGCGCGGCTAAATAAAACGCAAAAAAAAGAGTTTTGCATGAAATAATTCTCATACTAAGTACTTTTGCATGCACAGCAGCACAGAAACATGACAAAACAGTGACACAGCAAAGACGAACTGCTGCTCTTGCTGTTTTCAAAAGACACAAATGAAGGTGCAGCTGTTTGTCTGCATTGCAGACAACCACATCCAAATCCATATCCACAGACAACCATATCCATGCTGGCACATAAAACCTAAGGATGTTCCATATTGAATCTAGTTTAGTTATGTAACTACTTATAGTATAGTAAATATTTATATCTATTTTTTACTGAGGATTTGCACCATGTTTATTTGGACTTTATTTGGACGTTGACACATTATTTATTATTTTCTTATTTTTTTATTTGTTCATTGTAAGTGGTGTTGTTTATAGTAACTAAAAATATATTATTTGGAAAAAGTCAAATTTGCTTCACTGTTCTATTATTTTGTAACATTTGTAACATACCGTATACCGCGAAACCGTCAAACCGTGGTATTGTTTTAGACGATTATCATACCGTAAAAAATTCATACCGTTACAACCCTAATATATACAGACAGCTTTTTGTACCCCCCCCCCTCCCCCCACCAAAATATAACACTGTGTATGGAAAGCATCGTCAATGCACCGAGATATCCGATTGAACCGAATCGATGGTATGATAATCGCAACCACTGAACCATGACATCAGTGTATGTTCACACCCCTACTGTACAGAATTTAGAATATGGACCAATCGCTCGCTTTTTAAATGGCTAATCGTTTGTTTAACCCCGCCCCTTTTCACAGCGCCGTACGACAGAATGTCACATGCTCAAACTCGAGTGTGAGCGCAGCATTAGCCCACTTACCTGTATTCTGTTGTTTTGTGTATGTGTGTGTATATATATATATATATATATATACACACACACACACACACAATCTAACATTCACAATTATTAATTATAGGTAAACTATATAAATTACAGCATAATCACATTAAATTGTCTAGCTATGAAAATATCAATCAATAATGGAGAAAACACATCTGAAACTACAAGCTGTAAACATATTTATGAATCATAATTATTATGGTAATTCTGCCATGATATTTACACACTCTTATAAACACGCACGCACGCACGCACACACACACACGCGTGACCTGTGACCTTTAAAGTACTTGTTTGTGATTCGTTTCCATTTGATTGGCATTGAAACAGGAACATGAGGCTGAAATAATTTATAAAGTGTGTAAAAGTGAGTCCAGCGAACATCCCGTCCTCCAGGACCAGTGTCCAGTAACAGTCTGATTTCCCAGAATGCACCACATCCAGGAAGGTCAAAGTGCATGTGAGACTGAAGGTTTGTGCGGCGTGGGACTGAGAACAACACGACTGAAAGCAGAAAACACAACACATCAGGTCAGAACACACACGGTTATCTGTTTAACAATTCACATTAATGAATCAAACTGACTCCATCATGAGAAACGATTCAAACTGACTCCATCACGAGAAATGAATCAAACTCACTCCATTATGAGTAATGAATCAAACTGACTTAATCGTGAGAAACGAATCAAATTGACTCTATCACGAGAAATGAATCAAACTGACTCCATCACAAGAAATGAATCAAACTGACTCCATTATGAGTAATGAATCAAACTGACTCCATCATGAGAAATGAATCAAACTGACTCCATCATGAGAAATGAATCAAACTGACTCCATCATGGGAAACAAATCAAATTGACTCCATCATGAGAAATGAATCAAACTGACTCCATCACGAGAAATGAATCAAACTGACTCCATCACGAGAAATGAATCAAACTGACTCAATCATGAGAAATGAATCAAACTGACTGCATCATGAGAAATGAATCAAACTGACTGCATCATGAAAAATGAATCAAACTGACTGCATCATGAGAAAGGAATCAAACTGACTCCATTATGAGAAATGAATCAAACTGACTCCATCATAAGAAATGAATTAAACTGACTCCATCATGAGAAATGAATTAAACTGACTCCATCATGAGAAATGAATTAAACTGACTCCATCATGAGAAATGAATCAAACTGACTCCATCACGAGAAATGAATCAAATTGACACCATCACGAGAAATGAATCAAATTGACACCATCACGAGAAATGAATCAAACTGACACCTTTATAAGAAATTAATCAAACTGACTCCATTGTGAGAAAGGAATAAAACTGACTCCATCATGAGAAATGAATCAAACTGACTCCATCATGAGAAATTAATCAAATTGACTCCATTATGAGAAATGAATCAAACTGACTCCATCATGAGAAACGAATCAAACTGACTCCATCATAAGAAACGAATCAAACTGACTCCATCATGAGAAATGAATCAAACTGACTCCATCATGAGAAATGAATCAAACTGACTCCATCATAAGAAATGAATCAAACTGACTCCATCATGAGAAATGAATCAAACTGACTCCATCATGAGAAACGAATCAAACTGACTCCATCATGAGAAATGAATCAAACTGACTCCATCATGAGAAACGAATCAAACTGACTCCATCATGAGAAATGAATCTCAACTTGAATCTCTTTAATGAGAAATGAATCAAACTGACTCTATTGCCAAAAATGTATAACCTTTGCTTAAGATGACATGTATATAAGGACTTCCCTTTGTCATTGCCGTAAAATAGCGAAGAAACAAACTAAAGCTATCCTGAAGTCTCACCTGAACGCCGTTCACTTCGTCAAAGGTTTCTGAAGAGCTGCAAAAGAACAAACCACTCATTTCACATAATCACAAAAACAACACAAACATTGACTGACATCACACACATATCATTATGTAAATGCATTTATGCTGTTATCTAAAAGTTACACCATTTCACGTCTTAAATAAAACCAAATAAAACATTTCAAATACATGCATGTAATATAATATCTCAATTATAATGCTAAATATAAACATGTAGACACTGATGTGTAGCTTTCCTTAATAAAACAGAGCAGGAATATTGTTCTATATTCCCAGAGAGTTAAAGAGAAAGACCCTGTGGAATTACGGGTAAGAGTTAAAGCAAATGACGCATTAAAGTCAGATATTTAGAGTAACCCAACACCAGCCCCTCAGACAGACGACACTGATGGATTATCAACCTCAATCAGTGTAACATTTACACTGAACCCACACAATCAGGCATCCTGCACCAAAATAAAGAGTCAATCAGTGTCAACTCAAGCCTCAGATTGATGATCTTACTACTCTTTACACTTTATTTCTTGAACTTATTTCGAAGACAACATAAATAGGGCTAAATATCAACAAAGAACATTAAATGGACGCGTTATTAATGAGTAATCCACTATTTAGAGACAGATTTCCTTAATAAAAATCCTTAAATCTAAACAAATAAACACATAAATAAATAAAATACCCAACTGGATTATTAATTGGAATGCCACAAATCTGTGTTGATTATATACAACATTATTTTATTATTATGGTAGTTTAATATCAAGTTCTCACAGTATTGTTGAATGTTCAATGTTATTGACTTTTATCACCTGTTATTAATTTATTTTTCACTTTATTTGACATTTTCTGCATTGACTATTTTTTTTATTATTTATAACTTTATTCATTATTTACTTATTTATTTTTGAATATCCAATGTAAAAAGTTCTGTACATAAATGTGGAAATGTAAAAAAATAAAATAATAATAATAATAATAATAATAATAATTAATCAAAATAAATAAACAAAAATGAATGACTAAAATAAAATAAACAAAATAAAAATAAACAAATAAAATGAAAATAACAAAATACATAAATAAAAATTTAAAGAAATATAAATAAATAAATAAATCAATAAATAATAAAATAAATAAAAAAATTATGAATGTAAATAAATGAATAAAAATAAATGAGTAAATAAATAATAAAGTAAAATTAAATAATAAAGTAAATAAATAAATAAATTAAATAAAAATGAAAAAATATATATTAATTAATTAATTAATTAATTAAAATAAATAAAGTAAATAAAAATAATTGAATAAATAAATAAACATGAATTAATTAACAAATAAATACAAATTAATATAAATAAATAAATAAATAAATAGGATTAATAAAAGGGACTAAGCCGACAAGAAAATGAATGAATGAATGAATAAATAAATATTATTAAAATGGCAATATGTCCTCCACAGAACACTGGATTACTCCATAAAAACACATGCAGAACATTTAATATTTAATCTTTCATCTTTAATTATGTTTATCTTTCTTTAGTATAAGCATGATGAGAAGTGAAGGTTGTTTTTGAGGTTGATTTGACCCTGAGTGACCCAGAAACATCCACACACACACACACACACACACACACACACACACACACACACACACACACAGCGCTTCATGTTCAGTCCTGTTCTGATGAGTTGTAATGAGAGATTGATTCGTTCATATGACTCCTGATTCCCTCTGAATGAACGAACAGTGAGTGAACATGAAGCTCAGTAAATCAGAGCAGTGAGGGCTCATGGGTAATCACACAGCAGCATTACTGCCCACTGACAACTGCAGGAGCTGGCCTAATGTCCATCTAACATTATATACATCAACTCATCCACCCATTCATCCATACAACCCAGCCATCCATTCACTCATCCACTCGTTTGTCCATATCCATCCATCCATTCACCCATTACATTCATCATCCATTTACTCATTCATCTATTTATCCATCCACTCATCCAACCATTTATTATTTAATCTATTCATCCACCCATTTATACACCCATCACTTATTCACTCATTCACCTATTAATCCAACTATCCATCCATCCATTCATTTATCCACCCATCCACTCATTTATCAATCCAGTCACTCAATAATCCATTAAATCACTCATCCACCCATTTATACATCCATCCTCTATCTATTCATCCAGCCATTTGTCAATCCATCCATATATCATCCATAATGCATCAATTCATTTACTCATTCATTCATCCATCTATCCATCCTCCCACCCATTTATACACCCATCATCTATTTACTCATGCATCTATTCATCCATCCATCCATTCACTCGTCCACCTATTTCTCCATCCATCCAAAAATCCACCTTATCTACTCAAACATTTATTCATCTTTACATCCAATCCACTCAACTATCTATTCATTCATCCTCTTATCCCTCTCATTCACTCACCCATTCATCCATCCTTCTATCATCAATTTATCTATCCATCTACCCATCAATCCACTTATCCCATTCATCTACTCACCCATGCATCCATCCATCTATTCAGCCATTTATCTATCCATCCACCCATCCATCCATTCATTCATGTATTCATCCATCTACTTATTTATTAATCCATTTACTCATTCATCCATCCATCAAATCCACTCAACCACCCATTTTACCCATCCACCCATTTATACATCCAGCATCCATCTATTCATCCAGCCATTTGTCAATCCATCAATCCTTCCATTTATCCATCCATAAGCCACTAATCCCCATCTATTCACTCATACATTCTCCATCCATCCATGCATCCACCCATCCATCCATCAATCCAACTATCCCATTCATCCACTGACCCATTAATACATTCATCCATCCATCCACTCACCCATTAATCCAACCATTTAACCATCCATCCATTAATGCAGTCACCCATTTATCCATCCATCCATCCATCCATCCATCCATCCACTCACACATTAATACATCCATCTACCCATCAATCCACTTATCCTATTCATCCACTGACCAATTACTCCATCCATCATCTATCCATCCATCCATCCATCCATCCATTAATCCAGTCGCCCATTTATCCATCCATCCACAGATTTACCCATCCATCCACTCACCCATTAATCCATCCATCTCTCCACCCATTTATCCATTCATCCATTATTAGTCACCCATTTATCCATCCATCCATCCACTCACTCACCCATTATTCCAGCTATCCATCCACCCCTTCATCCAGTCACTTACCCAATAATCCACCCATCCAACCATTTATCCATCCATCCATTAATCCAGTCACCCATTTATCCATCCATCCACAGATTTACCCATCCATGCACTCACCCATTAATCCATCCACCTATCCACCCATTTATCCATTCATCCAGTCACTCACCCATTAATCTACCCATCCAACCATTTATCCATCCATCCATTAATCAATCCATCTATCCATCCATCCAGCCACTAACCCATTGATCCACCCATCCACCCATTTATCCATCCATCCATCCATCCACTCACACATTAATACATCCATCTACCCATCAATCCACTTATCCTATTCATCCACTGACCCATTACTCCATCCATCATCCATCCATCCATCCATCCATTTATCCACTCATCTATCCACCTATTTATCTATCCATCTATCCATCTATCCACTAACCTATTAATCCACCCATTCAACCATTTATCCATCCATCCATTAATCCAGTCACCCATTTATCCATCCATCCACAGATTTACCCATACATCCACTCACCCAATAATCCATCCATCTATCCACCCATTTATCCATTCATCCAGTCACTCACCCATTAATCTACCCATCCAACCATTTATCCATCCATCCATTAATCAATCCATCTATCCATCCATCCAGCCACTAACCCATTGATCCACCCATCCACCCATTTATCCATCCATCAATCCAGTCATCCATCTATCCTTCCACAGATTTACCCATCCATCCACTCACCCATTAATCCATTCATCTACCCATTTATCCATCCATCTACCATCAATCTACTTATCACATCCATCCGCTAACTCATTTACCATCCATCCCTGCGCTCATCCATCCTCCTGATAGTCTGCAGTGGTGTAAATCCCTCACTCTCTCTCCAGCATGTGAAGCTTCCACTTGCTCAATCCTGCACTGCTCCAAACTCAACACTCAGCCAGTGTAAAAGGTTTTCTGACAGACTTTTCTTTTTATCTATTCTTGCCAGACGGATTTCTGTCAGCGAGACAGTTTGTCAGCAGCGAGGCGTGTGATTGGCTGTGTGATTAGCCGAGCCCTGTTGTGATTGGCTGATTGGACTCACGGCGAGAGGATCGGCTGTGAAAGCGGCGACACTATTCCTCATCTCGTTCTCACTGCCGCGCAGAGGAATCAGAGACACGTTACCGAAGCGAGCGTCCAGAGGAGCTGCGCGGCTCACGGTTCGAGACTTCAGCCACTCCGCCGGCCACACACGCCCTCCATTCTGAAACACACACACACGCAAGAGCTCTGATTACATACACAGATGTGAGTTATATGTGCAAAAATGTAATACCGCAGAAAACATAAGGGCATAAAGCGAAAGTGAAAGAGAACAACAGATAAAGTCTGTACTGTACCGAATCACATCAGTCGAGAACTGTATTGCTCATGACATAATAGAAATCGATTGAATTAATAAAAAAATTTACTAATTAAAAAAGAAAACATTGACTAAAAGACACTTGCTTGGATTTAAAACCTCCATGTGTCCTGTCCTGTCTCCACAAACGCCCTAAACATGCAATACTCAGTTATTCAGGATCGGGACACTAATCGGCAATCAATAAAGAAGCTTAGTGCTGAGAATAGGATCTAGTAGAGGAGAGAAAACACGACACTCAAGACTGCTCTGGAGGAAATAATAATAGAAGAAGAATGATGCTGAAGCCCTGTGATGACGGACTGACAGACGAGTCCAACATGCACATGAAAAGAGCTGGAGACTGACCTGTATACTCATGAAGGTGGAGAACCATTCCCTCATCTCATTCTGAGTGTCACAGCACAGGTACCTGACACACACACACACACACGCACACACACACACACACACACACACACACACACACACACACATTAATCAATCTGTGTCTTTACAGACTGCTCATTTTAAAACTATTAAAGCGATCAATACGCTTTTATGTAAATGTAAGAGTCACAGCACGTGTTTTGGATGAAGTCATTTCAGAAATACTGTGAACTGTTCTGTGTGAAATCTACAGTAAACTCTTTATTCAGTTCATTTTCTTTTTGGCTTAGTCCCTTTATTTATCAGGGGTGGCCACCGTGGAATGAACCAACAACTATTCCAGCAAATTTTTTACACAACAGATGCCCCTCCAGCTGCAACCCAGTACTGGGAAACACCCACACACACTCACTCACACTCATACACTACAGCCAGTGTAGTTGATCAGTTCCCCTATAGCGCATGTGTTTGGACTGTGGGGGAAACCGGAGCACCCGGAGGAAACCCACACCAACATGGGGAGAACATGCAAACTCCACACAGAAACACCAACTGAGCCAGCCAAGACTCAAACCAATGACCTTCTTCAAACCAGCATGTTATAAAATGTGAAATAATTATTAAAAAAATAAGAATATTTGAGGATATGACTGTTTGTATTGGAGGCAGCTCTGTGAATGCAAGTCTTATTCTATTCAACTGTGCAGCCGAGTGTGTGTGTGTGTGTGTTGACAAACAATGCTTTAAGCTTAAAGTCACACCATATTAACATTATTTACAGGGAATAGAACTGATACTGACACGTGTGTGTGTGTGTGTGTGTGTGTGTGTGTGTGTGTGTGTCTGTGTCTGTGTGTGTGTGTGTGGTATCCAGAGGCGCATGACCACCCTTTACCCTTGTGTGTCTGCTTGAGTTTCCATCTTGTTTATTCACAAACACACAAATAAATACAGACACACACTCTTAAACAGAAACATACACGCAGAGATGCACACAAACACACACACACACACTTATAAAACATGGTCGGTTACACACTCTCACACACACTCTTAGGAACAAACACACACAATAACACACATGCAATCATACAATAATACGAATACACAGTGACACACACACACACTAAAATGCACACATACACAAACATGCATACACATTTACGCATGCACACAAATATGTACTCTTAGATTGAAACACACACACAGTCACACAAACTTACAAGGGTAAGTACACACATATATACACAAAACACACACACAACAAATGCACACACCAAACCACGTCCACACAATTATACAGACACACACACACACACGCTCACACAAACACACTTGCACATGTACACAGAGTTACACACAGGCATACACACCCAGAGAAGAGCAGACACACTTAAACATACATGCACACACAGTGGCACATAAACGTGCACGTACACACACAGTGTCACATAGACACACACACACACACACACACACACACACATCTATACACACATAGTTACATAGACGTAAGCATCACACACATGCACTTACACAGACACACAGGTGCACACACACACACACACACACACACACACACACACACACACACACACACACACACACACACACACACACACACACACACATAGACACACAGGTGCACACACACAGTGCGCACACACACACACACACACACACAGTGTCACATAGATGCCCCCCCCCACACACACACAGTCACATAGATACCCACTCACTCACTCTCACACACACACACACACACACACACACACACACACACACACACACACACACACAGTTACATAGACACGCGCACACACACACACACACACACACACAGTTACATAGACGCACACACACAGACATGCATGCCTACAAACACAAACAAACACACAGTTACACGTAGGTGCACACACACACACACAAATACACACACACACAAATAGAGGAGTGCACACACTTACACACACATGGTGTCACATAGATGCGCGCACGTGCACACACACACACACACACACTCACATAGATGCCCCCCCACACACACACACACACACACACACAGTGTCACATAGATACCCACTCACTCACTCACATAAACACACACACACACACACACACACACACACACACACACACACACACACACACACACACACACACACACACAGTGTCACATAGATACCCACTCACTCACTCACACAAACACACACACACACACACACACACACACACACACACACACACACACACACACACACACACACACACACAGTGTCACATAGATACCCACTCACTCACTCACACAAACACACACACACACACACACACACACACACACACACACACACACAGTGTCACATAGATACCCACTCACTCACTCACACAAACACACACACACACACACACACACAGTGTCACATAGATACCCACTCACTCACTCACACAAACACACACACACACACACACACACACACACACACACACACACACACACACACACACACACACACACAGTGTCACATTGATACCCACTCACTCACTCACACAAACACACACACACAGTTACACAGATGCACACACACAGACATGCATGCCTACAAACACAAACAAACACACAGTTACATGTAGGTGCACACACACACACACAGTTCTCACCACTGTTGTTTCTCCTGCTTCTCCTGTTTTTCGCTCTCATAGATGACTGTGAGTCCCCAACTAAACACACACACACACACACACACAGAGAGAGAGATTACCACACATTCTACAGTGGATGTCCACTATATATTTAATTATGCTACAGTAATGATCCCTGATGTCAACACTCCACCAGCATTTACACTGCTTCAGCTAGTAAAACTCAGGAGTACACACACATCACCACATACATATCAGCAGAAGCACAGATTACAGCCGAGTCTGAGTCTCTGAGCAGTTTCCTCCATATTCTCTCGGTATAATCAGAAATAAGTGGATTAAAGCTGATACTCAACAAAACACACACACACACACACACACACACACACACACACACACGCGCACACACACACTGATGGTCTAGACAGATCTCCCTTTCAGTTCAGCTCTGACCCACACTGACACCTGCTGGTGAGCCGATCACAGCGCAGCGCTGACAGCTTGACATGAGCACTTCCACATGCTTTATACACATGTGAATCTGATGAGAGAGTGTGATATTTGTAATCAACATTTCTCTGAGATCATCATCGGTTTACATTCTTCTTCTAGAAGCTTTTCATGTCAACAGTGTGCAGTAATCATCATTGCTCATTAATATTCATTACGCAGCTCTCTGGAATACTCGATTCTGATTGGTCAGTCACAACTTTCCAAGGTATGTTAATCTCAGATAACAGCTGAATATTATAATATACATCATGTAGATGCAGAGTAAACCCTCCAGTCTTACACTACAGCAGGCTTTATTCTGTGATGATCACCACCGGCTGGATCTACTGATTTAATCTCACCATGTGGGCGGCCGGAGCTTCTTCTTGATGCCTTGGTAGACTTTCAGACACTTGACTGGCCATTCTCTCTCTGGACGGTTACTCTGAAGGAAAACACACAAGAGGAGACATAAACACACACACACAACACACACACGTACACACACACATAGAGGAGAACCACCACCTGTAAACCCACTACACCAGAACAACACTAAAGCTCAACCTACTGTGCACCGCTCACGCACATGCACGCACGCACGCAAACACACACTATCTGTACTCACACACTGCAGATCTGGGCTTTGCAGCTTTTGCAGATTCTGTTTAAAGTAAAACATGATGACAATGACAACGGCCACTCGCTTGCGTTTATAAACTGAGATTATTAATATTAAATGCTGAGCAAAAGAATCACATGCAAAATAAATGTGTGTTTCGACATCATGTATATGTGTGTATTGCGTATAGTTATTAAGTACATATAAATACACATGCATGCATATATTAGAGGAAATGTTTATTTATATTTAAATATAAAATATACATGTTTGATACCAATTATATATGCATTTAAATATCTATGTGACAAAACACCTTGGTATAATTTACTTTCTATCTATGAGTGTGCATCACATATACATAATAAATAGATATATAACACACACAGACAGCTGAAGTCAGAATTATTCAGCCCTCATTCAATTTTTTTTCTTTGTTAAATATTTCCCAAATGATGTTGAACAGATTCAGGAAATGTTTACAGTATTTCCTATAATATTTTTTCTTCTGGAGAAAGTCTTATTTGTTTTATTTCAGCAAGAATAAAAGCAGTTATTAATTTTTTAAACACCATTTTAAGGTCAATATTATTAACCCAATTATTTTCATAATAACCACAGCAGTGTTTCTCAGCTGGTGGGTCGTCACCCAAAAGTGGGTCGCAGGAACATTTTCAGTGGGTCGCAGAGTGTGTGGTCAAAAAAAAACAACAACAAAAGTTTAATTTTTTACTTATTTTGCTTATACCGGACTTTTAATTTGAAATGCGTGCACGACAACCCTACCTATTTGCAACAAATATGCCGAAGCTCAAGTGCGACCCCGAATATGTAAAGTATAAATACATATATTGACAACAAAAAAGACTTAAAGCATCAGTGTCATATGTAGTGAGGTGCTCTCATAAGAGGGCATGAAACCTTCTAAATTAAAACAACATGTAGAAACCAGAAAACATGTTTTATTAACAGTCTATTATTAACAGTATTTTTGGTTTTACTTTGTAATATTTCTATAATTTGACACATTTTGTTAAATGACAGCAATAAATACAGTTTATTTGTAAGTCTTGGTGAATTTCTAATGATGTATCTGTCACTACTTGTTTATGTTAACAAATAAATACAAATTAAGATTAATTACTAAAATTGTGATATAGTTCCTAAAAATTTGGGTCGCGGCTTGATGACCATGTAAAAATGTGGGTCCCATGGCCAAACTAGTTAAGTACCACTGATCTACAGAACAAACCATCATTATACAATGACTTGCCTTATTACCCTAACCTGCCTAGTTACCCTGATTACCCTAGTGCAGCCTTTAAAAGTCACTGTAAGCTGTATAGAAGTGTCTTGAAGAATATCTAGTCTAATATTATTTACTGTCATCATGACAAAGAGAAAATAAATCAGTTATTAGAGATGAGTTATTAACACTATTATGATTAGAAATGTGCTAGAAAAATCTCTCGGTTAAACAGAATTTGGGGAACAAAATAAACAGGGGGGCGAATAATTCTGACTTCAGCTGTATATATTATGTCAAAATAAACGTTTATTTTGGATGTGATTAATCTTTCTGCAGCACTGTTAATTTTGTAAACTACAATAGAAATCCATTTATTTGATTTGAGCTGAAATATTTCTCATTATTTACATCAGTTGCAATGTATATACTGTAAATTTTCTTTTTTTTTTCTTAAACTCTACTATTTTTTATATGTATATTTTATATTAATGTTGAGCACCATGGGTCTGAGAGTAACGCAATTTCGATTCTCTGTATGTCTTGTACATGTGGCTGAATTGACAATAAAGCTGACTTTGACTTTGACTTGACTTTGATCAGTTACGGTTGTAACTATAAGTATACTGAAACAGATAAATACTTACTAAACTAACTGGAACAAGACATTTCAGTAACGCTTTATAATCACTACACACTATGAATCATTTATTAAGCATTAGCATCTAGTAAATTCATTATCTGTTCAGCATTAACTCTACATTAATAAGCGTTAGTAACTGCAGCTACAAATGCTGTATTCTTGACTTATAAACATATTTAAAATGTGCTTAATAATTGTATTTTCATACTTAGTTTATGATTTATTTTTCATTCCTAAAGTATCACATTATTTACAAACCAGTTGTATTTAAGAGTAGTTGAGTAAACGATTAATAAACTATTGAAATCAACATTTATATCTCTTATTATTCAGCCATTTAGTAATAGTTAACTAATATGTTAATAAATGCTTTATTAACTCAACTTCATGCAGTTTGTGAGCTAATCTAAAGTGAGGACTATTCATGCTTTATAAATCCCTTATAAATGACAAACAAAGCCTCAGGATCAAATGAACAATAAGGTTTGCAATCTTTTCAAAAAAGTAAAATTACTGTAAAGTTTAAACATTGCTGAATAACAGGAGTGTCAAAATACGACATCCAACTGGATAAAACAACAACAATATAATAATTTAACAATATAATAAGATGCAATGCTTAAACTCTACTACAGTGATTTTATTTTAGATCAGGTTTTCATTTGAAGAGCAGTTTTATTTGTGTATCTTTAAACGAAGAGGAGTGAATAACGTCATTTTCCTGTTTAGAATTTAACTGAGCCTTTATTTGTCATTCATAAGGGATTTATAAAGCATGAATAGTCCTCACTTTAGATTAGCTCACAAAACTGCATGAAGTTGAGTTAATAAAGCAGTTATTAACATGCATAGTAACCATTACTATATGGCTGAATAATAAGACATATAAACGTTGATTTCAATAGTTTATTAATCGTTTACTAACTCATTCTGAATGATCCTAAAAACCCTCAACCACTCTTAAATTTAACTGGTTTGTAAATAATGTGATACTTAATTTAGGAATGAAAAATAAATCATTAACGAAGTATGAAAATACTATTATTAAGCACATTTTAAATATGTTTATAAGTCAAGAATAGAGCATTTGTAGCTGCAGTTACTAACGCTTATTAATGTAGAGTTAATGCTGAACAGATAATGAATTCACTAGATGCTAATGCCTAATAATGATTCATAGAGTATAGTTAAGTGTTACCAAAATTCCTAATAACTAGAAAGAATTAGAATTTTTTTTTTAAAAAGTAAAAGAAAACATGATAATGTAAACATCGATAAAATGGAAATTATTTGTACAATCCCTGTAAAATTGCAGTATTGGTCTTTAATTCTTGAATAAAGAGCCATATTGTTATGATCAAGGTCTCTTTCTCCACTTTCTCCATCTTATTGTCCTTTTTTATTTTTTAATATGTTAATATATATTTTGTTTCCTCTTTTATATGTCCTAATGATGTTTTTTTGGTCTCTACATGTATTTACAAACATTACGGCAGTGAGAAATTTATGGACTAACGTGATCTCTTTTTTTACACTGCATTGTACTCTATGTACAGTTCAAAAGTTCAGAAAATTACAGTATTAAACAAAACTACAAAATAAAACATCTCAACGATGCTAAAACAACTAGGTTTGATTATCTGCTCTGGATTGTAAGTAGTAAATATGTATATTTTTAATATAGTTATACACTCACCGGCCACTTTATTAGGTACACCTGTCTAACTGCTTGTTAACGCAGATGTCTAATCAGCCAATCACATGGCAGCAGCTCACTGCATGTCGGCATGTAGACATGATCAAGAGGATCTGCTGCAGGTCAAAGCGAGCATCAGAATGGGGAAGAAAGGGGATTTAAGAGACTTTGAACGTGGCATGGTTGTTGCTGCCAGACGGGCTGCTCTGAGTATTTCAGAAACTGCTGATCTACTGGGATTTTCACGCACAACCATCTCTAGGCTTTACAGAGAATGCTCCGACAAAGAGGAAATATCCAGTGAGCGGCAGTTCTGTGGGCGCAAATGCCTTGTTGATGAGGTCAGAGGTCAGAGGAGAATGGCCAGACTGGTTCCAGCTGATAGAAAGGCAACAGTAACTCAAATAAGCACTCGTTACAACCGAGCTCTGCAGAAGAGCATCTCTGAACACACAACACGGCCAACCTTGAGGCGGATGGGCTACAGCAGCAGAAGAGCACACCGGGTGCCGCTCCTGTCAGCTAAGAACAGGAAACTGAGGCTACAATTCACACAGACTCACCAAAACTGGACAATAGAAGATTGGAGAAACGTTGCTGCTCTGAGTCTCCATTTCTGCTGACACATTCGGATGCTCGGCTCAGACAACATGAAAGCATGGATCATATTGCCTTGTATCAGCGGTTCAGGCTGGTGGTGGTGGTGTAATGGTGTGGGGGAGATTTTCTTTGGGTCCATTAGTACCAATTGAGCATCAACGCCACAGCCTACCTGAGTATTGCTGCTGACCATGTCCATCCCTTTATGAGCACAGTGTCTCCATCTTCTGATGGCTACTTCCAGCAGGATAACGCAGCATGTCATAAAGCTCAATCATCT
>NC_141035.1:51117500-51137500 GCF_052040795.2 Danio rerio
GAGGGCGCTTTATAATGAATATAACACGTCCTAGATGTGCCAAGCTCAGGTACAGAACATGCGTACACTAACATGTTTATTAAATCCTCTTCATTAATCCTTACGCGGTAAATCATGAAGGATTGAATAAAGATCTGCAAATCCACTGCTGTAACAGAGGGAGGGCTGAAAAACATTCAGATCTTACATCTAAAAGAGCCGACACATATTACTGGAGAAGACATGCTGCTCTGCAGGGCTCGAAATTAAGCTTTTTGCCTGGTAGCACCGGTGCTAACTTTAAAAATGTAGGCGCATCAGCCAAAATTGAGTCGCACCCACTAGGGATGTAACGGTATTGTAAATACCGTCATACCGCAATATTAATTTTTTTCGATATTACTGTAGTCGCATGACTCGGTAAAACTATAGGTCTTCTGAGAAAATTTGCTCAGGCGAATGAAGCGAACGGGAGGTACCGGAAACTACAATTCCCATCAGCCCAGGCTTGGCCATAATCCCTTGCGGTCTGTTGTGGCTACAGATCCAGTAATGCGGAAATGGAGTGTGCTGCTAGAAGGGGTGATGAAAAAGAGCTGGAAAACCCTAAAGCGGGTGTTGTCGCCGCGCGCTTACTGAATAGCGGTGTTGTCGCGCGAGTTCTTATCAGCTGTGTTGTCGCGCGCGTACTGAATAGCGATGTTGTCGCGCGAGTTCTTATCAGCTGTGTTGTCGCGCACGTACTGAATATCGGTGTTGTCGCGCGAGTTCTTATCAGCTGTGTTGTCGCGCGAGTTCTTATCAGCTGTGTTGTCGCGCGCGTACTGAATATCGGTGTTGTCACGCGAGTTCTTATCAGCTGTGTTGTCGCGCGCGTACTGAATAGCCGTGTTGTTGCGCGAGTTCTTATCAGCTGTGTTGTCGCGCGCGTACTGAATATCGGTGTTGTCGCGCGAGTTCTTATCAGCTGTGTTGTCGCGCGTACTGAATATCGGTGTTGTCGCGCGAGTTCTTATCAGCTGTGTTGTCGCGCGCGTACTGAATATCGGTGTTGTCGCGCGAGTTCTTATCAGCTGTGTTGTCGCGCGCGTACTGAATAGCGATGTTGTCGCGTGAGTTCTTATCAGCTGTGTTGTCGCGCACGTACTGAATATCGGTGTTGTCGCGCGAGTTCTTATCAGCTGTGTTGTCGCGCGAGTTCTTATCAGCTGTGTTGTCGCGCGTACTGAATATCGGTGTTGTCGCGCGAGTTCTTATCAGCTGTGTTGTCGCGCGCGTACTGAATAGCCGTGTTGTTGCGCGAGTTCTTATCAGCTGTGTTGTCGCGCGCGTACTGAATATCGGTGTTGTCGCGCGAGTTCTTATCAGCTGTGTTGTCGCGCGTACTGAATATCGGTGTTGTCGCGCGAGTTCTTATCAGCTGTGTTGTCGCGCGCGTACTGAATAGCCGTGTTGTCGAGCGAGTTCTTATCAGCTGTGTTGTCGCGCGTACTGAATATCGGTGTTGTCGCGCGAGTTCTTATCAGCTGTGTTGTCGCGCGCGTACTGAATAGCCGTGTTGTCGAGCGAGTTCTTATCAGCTGTGTTGTCGCGCGCGTACTGTAAAGCGGGGACGGAGGGTATGTCGCGTCGCGGGGGCACTTTTGATCATTTTGGAAGGGAACTTTCTATCCAAGACTAAAAAGGGCATGTACACTGCACATGTTGAGCCCTGTGTGTGCACGTGCCTGCAAGTTGGGGAATACGGTAATAATCAGTCATGGGGACTGCAGAAACACAGCACACTGTTCAGACTGATGCAGACATGAGACCTCTATCTCACTCATGGTTTGTTCTCTCAAGTGGGGGAAAGACAATGCACAGCGTTACCCACTGCTGTCAACCTGGGCCAAGTCATATCTCTGTCCCAGAAACCTCAGTCCCAAATGAGAGGGTTTTTTCTGTTGCAGGAGACATTGTAAATGCCCAGAGATACCAGCTTTTACCAGATTATATTTATAAGATAATTTTCCTTAAAGCCCATCTCTATCTAAGTGAGTGAGTGAGTGATTAAATGTTGAATGTGATGAGTTTTCAACAATACTAAATTGAAACTTTATTTTTTTACATGGTTTAATAATTTTTTGTTATTAAAATTGAAGTTCCTGTTTCAAAGCTAACAGATAGATGGCTAATTTGTATGTCATTGACACTTTTGGCACTTTTTTGGAGTATTTTCATAAGTTTTGTTTTTTCCTGTAAATGATTCAATAAATACCGTACCGTGACATTCATACCGAGGTATTACCGAACCGTGAAATTCTGATACCGTTACATCCCTAGCACCCACCAATTATAAGCAAGATTACTACAAGTTTTATACAAACATATTTATTGCATTTGAAATCAACACTAATCAAACTAACAAGCAAAAAAAAATATATATATATATATATATATATATATATATATTAGGGCTGTGCAATTAATCGCAATCGCGCAAAAAAATAAAAAATAAAAAAATCGCAACTCAAGCACACGCAATTTCTAAATCGCAAAAGGCTGCAATTTTTATCTGTTAATTTATTTAGAATTTTATTAAGAATATGTTCTTGTGCGCATGATATTAATATGTTAACCAATCAGAGCTGACGTAGCGCACCGGGCAATTATAGCTATTATGTTAACCAGCTCACTCTGCGCATGACAAGCAGGAGGAAATATGGATGCAGGTCAAAATAAAAATGATTTGGTGCCGAGGAGAAATTCAACGACAGTTATTTTGGAGTATTTTGGATTCAGGAGAGAGGATGTGTCACAGAGCAAGGCAATTTTCAAGACTTGTGAAATGATTATTCCAAACCTGATCCAACACTTAAAACAGTGTCGTCATAAACTGCATGATGAATGCATCTCGACAAAGTCCATCGAAACAAACAAAAGCACACATCAAAGCCAGCCCAAACAGACTAAACTAGCATCCATTGTTCAAGCATTTGCAAGCGCCGTGCCTTATGGGAAAGGGTCACACAAAGAAATGACTGACTCAATAGTTTTGTTATGCACTTCTTGTGCACTGAATGCCTTTAGATTGTATGTAGCTTGTTTGAAAAAGCAAAAACTGTTCCCAAAGTCGCAAATAAAATCGCAATCGCAATATTCGTTCGTAAAATCGCAATATGATTATTTTGTCCATATTGCACAGCCCTAATATATATACATATATATATGCAAGCGTGAGGAAAATGTCTCAACGAAATCCCGTTATCACAAGAATATAGATTTTATAACATAACTGAGTGAGGTTGCTATGGTACTGAGAGTGATGCTTCATGGTTGCTAGGGTGATGTAGCTGCTTTCTTTGGCCATTCCCCTAAAAGCGGTGTGTGCGTGCAGCTCTCCTCTTACCCAGATAGACCAGCATGGCCTCCATGGAGAAGTGCTTCTTGACCAGCAGGTGACTGTCAGTGCCCAGAGAGTGGAAGATGGGCAGAACCTTCTCCTGATAGTGCAGCGGCCGCTCTGACACAGTAACACACACACACACACACACACACACACACACACACACACACACACACACACACACACACACACACACACACACACACACACACACACGTTTGTTTACGTACATCAGCACTGATGGCTACTTCATTACTTCATGGCAGGATCACTATAGATAAAGACATGTTGATCTATAGTACTCCAGAACACTTCATAACTCAATAAGAATTATATAACACTAAACAAACAAATAAATAAACAGACAACACACACATACACAACACACACTTTTACAGTTTCAATACATGATAAACGTCCTCATGGTCACAATAAAACTTATTGTGAGTGTGTTTGTGTGTTTGTGAACGTACATGTATGTATATGTGTGTGTATGTTTGAAGTGTGTGTGTGTAGAATGAGTGTATTTGTGTAGTGTGTAATGTATAGGTGTGTATTGTATAGGTGTGTGTGTGTGTGTGTGTGTGTGTGTGTGTGTGTGTGTGTGTGTGTGTGTGTGTGTGTGTGTGTGTACAGCATATATGTGTATTTGTGTGTACAGTAAAGATGTTTGTGTGTTTGTATGTATGTGCGTGAATGTCTGTGTCTGTGTGTAGTTTACAGTGTTTTTGTATGTGTGTGTGTGTGTTTGTGTGTATATGTATGTGTGTGTGTAGTGTTTTTGTGTGTGTGTAAGTATGTGTGCAGTGTATAGTATAGGTGAGTGTGTGTTTGTGTGTATTTGTATGTGTGTGTTTGTTTGAGCATATGTGTGTATAACGTTTTTGTATGTTTGTATTTGTATGTGTGTGTGTATGTATGTATGTATGTATGTGTGTGTGTATTAGCATGTGTGCGTATATGTGTGTGTGTGTGTTTGTGCGTGTGTGTGTGTGTGTGTGTGTGTGTGTGTGCATTAGCATGTGTGCGTATATGTGT
Organism: Danio rerio; assembly: GCF_052040795.2. Classification (NCBI taxonomy): domain Eukaryota; kingdom Metazoa; phylum Chordata; class Actinopteri; order Cypriniformes; family Danionidae; genus Danio; species Danio rerio. The sequence continues at coordinate 51,121,903 of NC_141035.1, forward strand.
GTGTGTGTGTGTGTTGTTCTGCCTCTCACCTATCTCCTCCTTCTCGTTGACCTCGAAGCAGCACCAGTAGTCTTTCTCCTTCACGCTGATTTTCCGTCTGTCCAGAACCTCAAATGTCAGCTCTGCTGCCGTCATCGTCGCTGGAATCTGAAGGTCAAACATTATTAGTGTTAGCCATGGCTCCATCCAGAGTTTCTTATGTGCATTTTGGAATATTGCAATAAAAGCTGTAATGAAGACACCGAGATCACTTTTAAAACTGCACATAAACTGATGCACATATCAGAGACGGATAATACTGCATATAAACTGTGCTGGGGCGACACGGGGGCTCAGTGGTGTCTCGCTACAATCCAACTCGCTCTTGAAGATGTCAAAACTCAGGGCTGCTGGTAGTACCTCAAACAGCAAAGTCCACTAAAGGAGGTCGAGCCTTCTCATTTATGGCTCCTACACTCTGGAATAGCCTTCCTGATAATGTCGAGGCTCAGACACACTCTCTCAGTTCAACACTAGAGTAAAGACCTGTCTGTTTAGTAAAGCACACACTCAGTGCAGCACTCAGCGGTGTGATACATGAATGTGCTCCACACAGGTTTCTGCATCTCCTTTATGAACAGCAGATACACTAATTATTCTCCTTATTCTCGATTTCCACCTGGGGATACTCATCCTGAGGCTCTCAGACTATGCAGAGTCACTGATGTGATCCAAGACCTCTGAAGAGATGATCCCAAGGCTTCCATAATCCTGGACCAGGCTGTATCCTGAGCAGCTGCTGTGGTGGTCATGGAGGAGTGGAGAGCATGAGACTGATTCCTGTGAGACTCAGGGGACAGACGAGTCTCTCTGACGTCCACCGTTCTCCAGCCTACGATTTCGATTTCGGTTTGTAACGATTATGAAAAGCCATTAATCGAGATAATAAGGATTATTCCATCACGTACCGCCCCCTTTCCAGTTGTACACGTGTGAAAACTCTTTGCCTCTGCAAAGCTCAGTTCCATGTGAAAATGACTAAAAGCAATGTGTAATGTAACTTTTCCAGCTTGGGATGCGCATTATTCATAATTTTAAAAGCGCAAAAGAGCATGTGCTGTTGTGTGTGTGCGCGCCATGCTTAGCCTCGGACAGCGTTTTAATGGTCAATACATGCACATGTGTGTCAGAGCGCAGTGTTTAGTGATTATTCATATTAACTCTCATTTGTGTAATAAACTAACAAGTTGAGAATCAAAAGACACGAGAAAGAGAAACCATATCAGAGCCGCACTATTCTTAAAGTGACAGCGTGCGATATTCCTGCTGCTGCCGACTGTTTATATCATTAATCAATAATAAAATCAAAAATACAGTGAAGATGCTTAAAGCATAGTTTACACAACAGATTTAATAACTCATCTCTAATAACTGATTTCTTTGATCTTTGCTATGATGACAGCACATTATATTTTACTAGATATTCTTCAAGACACTAGTATTCAGCTGAAAGTGACATTCAAAGGCTTAATTTGGGTAAATAGACAAGTCATTGTATAACAGTCGTTTCTTCTGCAGACAATTAAACATCTATATTGCTTAAAGGGGCTAATAATATCGAGCTATTAAAATAGGTTTCAAAATATTCAAACCTGCTTTTATTCTAGCTGAAATAAAACAAATAAGCCTTTCTCCAGAAGAAAAAATATTAGAGGAAATACTGTAAAAAAACCTCTGCTAAACATCATTTGGGAAATATTTATATATAAAAATAAATTCACAGGAGGACGAATAATGTTGACTTAAACTGATAATCGTTTTGAATAATCGTGATTACAGTTATGACCAAAATAATCGGGATTATGATTTTTCCCATAAGTGAGCAGCCCTATGACCAACAGCCTGGTTTCTCTTGAGGTTTGATCCTCACCGCTGTCGCCACTGGCTTGCGTAGTTCAGGAATTGTGGAGCTGCGCATGGATGGATTTGCTCTTCAGTGTTTGGACTCTCAGTAGTGATTATTAAACCACACTGAACTGAGCTGAACTGAACTTAAACTCTGAACACTGAACTACGCTGTGTCAATTCAATATAATCTTCTATGTGAAGCTGCTTTCACACAATCTACATTGTAAAAGCGCTGTACAAATAAAGATGAACTGAAAAAATACATGAGTGAGTGCTGGTCCTGTTCAGATCTTCAACAGTAAGACCCTCACCTACCTTCACATGCTGTTCAGCTGTTTCCCTTTTCTCCTCCAGATAAACTGTGCAGATGAAATCACCACTACTGCCCTGTAGACACACACACACACACACACACACACACACACACACACACACACACACACACACACACTTTGTTAGAGTGTGATGGTAATACTGTAGGTGATGTGGTTGCTATGGTTTTGTGGATTGTGCTCTGTGATTTCTTGTTATGCTGTGTTGTTGCTAGGGTAATGTGAATGCTGCTACGTGGTTGTTAGGAAGATGTGTATAATGCTGTGTGGTTGCTAGGTTATGTTAATGATGCAAAGTAGTTGCTATGATGATGTAAATGTTTCTATGTGGTTGCTAGGGTGATGTTTTGTTATTGCTAGGGGGTGTGGATGAAGCTATATGGTTGCTAGGGTGATGCGGGTGATGCTGTGTGGTTGCTAGGGTAAAGGCTGATTTATACTTCTGCGTCAAACACCGGCGTATGCTACGGCGCTGACGCATAGCCCATCGCCGTGGCCGTCGCCGTCACTGACGTGCACCTCTCAAAAAATGTAACTACATGTCGCAACAACGCGTAGCGCAAGCTCTGTGATTGGTCGGCTTGCTAGCGCCGACGAGTCTGGGCGGGACCGAGAGCCGCGCGAATGACGCGAGCGGTTGTTTACAAGTGTGGAGTCCCGTGAAGGAGCTCCGGATGGAAAGTTTTGTTCTGTTTACCTCATGGTTAAAGTTGTTGCACGTCCGCCAGTTCCTGCCTCAAAATGAGCGAGTTTGAGCCACTTGTACATCCCGGAAGTGTTCAGGAAAAGCAAAACAGCAGAGAAGAAACTCAACACAGAGGAACATTTACACCCCACTGCCCACTAGCATTTCGGAAGTGTTAATGCAGACCAACGGAGACAGCGCGCAGAAGTATAAATGCACAGCTGCGCGCGTTGCCTGCGCCGTGAGTTGCGCCGGTCACTTGACGCAGAAGTATAAACCAGGCTTAATGTGAATGTTGCTATGGGATTTCTATTGTGATGCTGTGTTGTTGCTAGGGTGTTGTGAATGGTGCTATGTGGTTGCTAGGAGAATTGATGATGCTATGTGATTTCTAGGGTGATGTAGCTGATGCTGTGTTGCTGCTAGGGTAATGTGAATGTTGCTATGGGATTTCTATTGTAATGCTGTGTTGTTGCTAGGGTGATGTTAATGATGCAAAGTGGTTGCTATGGTAATTTGAATGTTGCTATGTGGTTGCTAGGGTGATGTTTTGTTGTTGCTTGGGGGATGTGGATGATACTATATGGTTTCTAGGATGATGCGGGTGATGTGTGGTTGCTATGTGATTTCTATGGCGATGCTGTGTTGTTGCTAGGGTATATTGAATGACGGTATGTGGTAGCTAAGACAATGTGGATGATGGTGAGTGGTTGCTAGGGTGATGCGTGTGATGTGTGGTTGCTAGGATAATGCTGTGTTGTTGCAAAAGCATTGTGAATGATGCTAGGTGGCCGCTAGGAGGACATGGTTAATGCTGTGTGGTCGCTAGGGTAATGTCAATGCTACTATAGTGATGCTGTGTTGTTGCTAGGGGGATGTGGATGATGCTATATGGTTGCTAGGGTGATGTGGGTGATGTTGTGTGATTGCTAGGGTAATGTAAATGCTGCTATGTGGTTGCTATGATTATGCTGTGTGGTTGCTAGGAAAATATGAATTTGGTCAAGAAGTTTTCAGTGAAATGATGCTATGTGGTTGCTATAAAGAAGTGGATAATGTTGTGTGGTTGTTATGGTAATGTGAATGTTGCGTGGTTGCTAGGGTACTGTGAATGTTGCTATGTGATTTCTATGGCGATGCTGTGTTGTTGCTAGGGTATAGTGAATGACGGTATGTGGTAGCTAAGACAATGTGGATGATGGTGAGTGGTTGCTAGGGTGATGCGGGTGATGTGTGGTTGCTAGGATAATGCTGTGTTGTTGCAAAAGCGTTGTGAATGATGCTAGGTGGCCGCTAGGAGGACATGGTTAATGCTGTGTGGTCGCTAGGGTAATGTCAATGCTACTATAGTGATGCTGTGTTGTTGCTAGGGGGATGTGGATGATGCTATATGGTTGCTAGGGTGATGTGGGTGATGTTGTGCGATTGCTAGGGTAATGTAAATGCTGCTATGTGGTTGCTATGGTTATGCTGTGTGGTTGCTAGGAAAATATGAATTTGGTCAAGAAGTTTTCAGTGAAATGATGCTATGTGGTTGCTATAAAGAAGTGGATAATATTGTGTGGTTGTTATGGTAATGTGAATGTTGCTATGTGGTTGCTAGGGTAATGCTGTGTTGTTGCTAGGGTGATTTGGATGATACTATAAGGTTGTTAGGGTGATGTGGGTAATGCAGAGTGGTTCCTAAGGTAATGTGAAGGATGCTATGTGGTTGCTAGGGTGATGCCATGTTGTTGCTAGGGGGATATATGCTTTATGGTTGCTAGGGTGACGAAGAGGATCTTGTGTGGTTGCTAGGGTAATGTGAATGTTGTGATGTGATTTCTAGGGCAATGCAGTGTTGTTGCTAGGGTGTTATGAATGATGATATGGGGTTGCTTGGACGATCTGGATAATGCTGTGTGGTTGCTAGGGTGAAGTGGATGATGCAGTGGGGTTTCTAGGGTAATGTGAATGTTGCTGTGTGATGGCTATGGTGATACTGTGTTGTTGCTAGGGTGATTTGGATGACGCTATATGGTTACTACAGCATTACGGGTGGTGTTGTATGGTTGCTAGGGTAATGTGAATTTTGCTCTGTGATTTCTAGTGTGATGCTGTGTTGTTGCTAGGGCATTGTGAATGATGCTGTGTGGTTGCTAGGAGAATGTGGATAATGCTGTGTGGTTGCTAGGGTAGCGTGGATGAAGCACAGTGGCTGCTAGGGTAATGTGAATGCTGCTAGGTGGTTGCTAGGGTGATAAGGATGATGCTATATGGTTGCTAGGGTGATGGGGGTGATGTTGTGTGGTTGCTAAGGTGATGTGGATTTTGTGATTACTAGTGTGATGGTGTGTTGTTACTAAGGTGTTGTGAATGATGCTGTCTGGTTGCTAGGGTAATGTATGTGATGCTATGTGGTTGCTATGGTGTTGTGGATGACTATATGTGGTTACTAGGATTTCATAGATGATGCTATGTGGATGCTAGGGTGTTATGGATTTATGTTCTGCGGTTGCTAGGGTGTTGTAAACTATGCTTTGTGGTTTCAAGGGTAATGTAGATGATGTTACGTGACTACTATGGTGCTATGTGATTTCTAAGGTACCGTAGGTGAGGCTATGTGGTCGGTAGGATGATGCTAAGTGGTCGCTATGGTGCTCAGTGTGATTTCTACTTCATAAAGAGACACCCTTACCGATCCAGGTTTAGGTGTGAGGTTGTCTCTGAGCTTTATGATGTATGTGATTTCATCTAACTGCTTCTTCAACTGTTGCTCGTTCACCTGTAACACACACACACACATCAATAAAGTGTTACCAATGCAATTCTTCCACCAGTCTCACCAACAGATGGTGCTAGGGAGTAATTATCTGCTGCTGAATTCAGTTCAGTGTCTATCAGCCTGAGTTTAACCAAATCTACTGAGAAAAATTAAGTGAATAATAATATTAGTAATAATAATAAAAATATTAATAATAAAAAATACAATAATAAAATAATAATATTAATAATAATAAAATAATAATATTCATCATAAATAATAATTTATGATTAAATAATAATAATAATAATAATAATAATAGCAAAATGATAATATAATAAAAACTAAAATAATAATAATTATTATTAAATAATAATAAGAATAACAATAATAATAAATAATAATAACTAATATTAATATAATAATCATAAAAATATTAATAGTAAAATAATAATTATAAAATAATATAATAATCTTGACAATGATAATAATCATAAGCATAATAATAATAATAATAATAACAATAATATAATATAATAATAATGATAATAAAATAATAATAAAAATAATAATCATAATCATAACCATGATAATAATAATAATAATAATAATAATGATAATAAAAATAATAAGCAAAATAATAATTATAATACTACTACTAATAATAATCATAATCATCATAATTATAAATTTCATAATAATAAATCATCATCATCATAATGATAATAACAATAATAAAAATAATATATATATCTATATCTATATATATATATATATATATATATATATATATATATATTAATAATAATAATAACAATAATAACATTATAATAATAATAATAATAACAATAATAACATAATATTAATAATAATAATAATAATAATAATAGTAAGCGTACGTTGAATATGGTGACGTAGTGTTGGATAAGGTCCTCGAGGACCCGGCCGGCGCTGTAATCCTTCCCGTCCGCCTGGAAGAGCGTCGGCCCAAACACGATGGCCAGATTATGAAGATTCATCTGATTCAGATCCGCAAACCGCTGAACACTGCGCACACACACACACACACACGCACACGCACACACAGTCACAGTAAGACAGACAGACACACATACACACACAGAAAGACACACGATACCCACACAGACACACCCACACACACATCAGAGAGACATTCAACACTTGTGTGAAAGGAGAGGCAGCAGGAAGTGCTGTGTGTGAAACAGGAAGTGTGCAGCTCTCACCAGTATAAATGATTGACTAGCGCTCGTAGTGTCGCCTGATTCACTCGTGGAAGATTACTGAAGAGGAGACGATACTGACAGATACGACTGCTCTCGTCTGAGACACCTACACACACACACACACACACACACACACACACACACACACACACACACACACACACACACACACACACACACACACACACAAATCAATATAAACACAAGCTTCATATAAAGTGTTACAGTGATTTACTCCCAGCCTGATACTGCAGTGAGAGTATAACACACACACACACACACACACACCTGTAGCAGAGAGCCAGCGGTGCGCCTCCAGGCCGAACACACCCTCCTGCACGTCCCTGAAGAAGCGCTTGAGGACGTTGGAGACGTCATCCACCTGATGCTCTCCCTCCTTCAGCCACACACACCGCGCGTCTCTGCGCAGCTCCTCCAGCAGAGCGGCGATCTTACTGTTCACACCACTCTTACGGTAGATGCCCTCTGATGTCAGACCTGTTACACACACACACACACATGAATAAACAAACACACACACAAACAATTTTCAATCTAAATCTATTGTTCAAGTGATCTTTTCAGTGTGTGTGTGTGTGTGTGTGTGTGTGTTCTATTAGTCACAAGAGTCAGTGGTCAAACATGTCCATGAGTTTCTCAAACACAACTGAACTGAATCTATTCGGATGGACTCGACCCTGACCCTATCACCAGAAGGTTCCTTCCTTCCTTCCTTCCTTCCAGAAGAATAAGAGAGAATGATTACAGAGCAGAACTGAGCCTGGCTAAATATAAAGACCAAATAGAGCTGAATCAAGCAAAAGCACTGACCACATTAGACAGAAGTCAAACTACTCTGAGAAAAGAAAACCATGACCAGAAGGTAAAGTGAATTCGGTCAGAGAGAGTTGAAGAGAGTACAGCGGTAGATTTGGAGTGAATGGAGTGCACCAGAAGTGAATCAGATCCGAATCAGAATCAGAATTAGAGTAAGAGTGAATGGACATACCAGAAGTGAATCTGAAGTGAATCAGAAACAGATTTAGAATGAATGGAGAGTCCCCGAAGTGAATCATAAATTAATCAGAATCAGATTTAAAGTGAATGGAGTGTATTAGAAGTCAATCAGATCTAAATCAGAGTTAGAGTGAATGGAGAGTCCCATAAGTGAATCAGATCTGAATCAGAAGAGTTAGAGTGAATCAAGAGTCCCAGAAGTGAATCAGAAGTGATTTAGAATCAGAGTTAAAGTGAATGGAGAGTCCCAGAAGTGAATCAGACATGAATCAGAATCAGATTTAGAGTGAATGGAGAGTCCCAGAAGTGAATCCGAATTAGATTTAGAGTGAATGGAGAGTACCAGAAGTGAATCAAAAGTGAATCAGAATCAGATTAAGAGTGAATGGAGAGTCCCAGAATTGAATCAGAATTAGATTTAGAGTGAATGGAGAGTACCAGAAGTGAATCAGAATCCGATTTAGAGTGAATGGAGAGTCCCAAAAGTGAATCAGAAGTGAATCAGAATCAGATTTAGAGTGAATGGAGAGTCCCAGAAGTGGATCAGAATCAGATTCAGAGTGAATGGAAAGTCCCAGAAGCGAATCAGAAGTGAATCAGAAGTGAATCAGAAGTGAATCTGAATCAGAGTTAGAGTAAATGGAGAGTCCCAGCAGTGAATCAGAAAAGAATCAGAGTTGGAGTCAATATAGTGTCTCAGAAGTGACTCAGAGCAGCAGTGTGTACCGTATTGTGTGATGAAATGAATGCAGCGCTCCACGATGACGGGGATATCTGCCTCCGTCAGCTGCTGCTGGCTCAGTGTGTCTCCAGAACTCCCAGCAGCCCTCTGGATGGCCGTCGCCCAGCCCTGGAAATCCAGCTTCCTCTCGCCCTCGATATACAGCGTCCTGCAGAGACACGCTAGCGTTAGCCAAAACACATATGCACACACAAACACACACACAGACGCACACGCAACATCAACGCAAGTGACCAAAACACTAACACACTCACCTGCCCCGCTCCACAAGAACCAGAACATCACTCTCCGGATGGATTGCTGCCCGCACACACACACACACACACACACACACACACACACACACACACACACACACACACACACACACACACAAACGTTCAGAAATACAGCACTGAATATAATCTACATGTTTGTGTGTGTGTGTGTGTGTGTATGTGCATGTCTGTCTGTGTTTGTATGTGTCAATGTGTGTGTGTGTGTGTGTGTGTGTGTGTGAGTTTGTGTATGTCTGCGCATGTGTGCTTGTGTATGTGTGTGCATGCATTTGTGTGAGAGTTTGTGTATTTGTGCATGTATCTGTGTGTGTGAGTTTGTGTACATGAGCACATGCCTGTGTCTGTGTGTGTGTGTGCGTGCAGTTGTGCTAGCATGTATCTGTGTGCATGTGTGTGTGAGATTATGTACGCATATATGTGTGTGTGTTTGTGCTTCCATATGTGAGTGTGTGTGTTCATGTATGTATATATATATATATATATATATGTGTGTGTGTGTGTGTGTGTGTGTGTGTGTGTGTGTGTGTGTGTGTGTGCGCAAGTCTGTAGGTATGTGTGTGTGTTTGTGTATATGTGCGTGCATAAGTGTGTGTGCACATTCATGTATGTGTGTGTGTGTGTGTGTATCTGTCTTTATGTGCGCATCTCTGTGTGTGTGTGCTTATGTGCGTGTATATTTGTGTGAGTGTATTATATATGTGTGCACATGTGTGTGTGTGTGTGCTTATCTGCGTGTATATTTGTGTCAGTGTTTAATATACGAGCGCGCATGTGTGTGTGTGTGTGTGTGTGTGTGAGTCTCACAGAGCTCCAGCAGTTTCTGCAGGTCTATGATCTGGTCTGCAGTGTGTTCCTCCAGACGGATGTGCAGATTGGAGCCCAGCAGACAGAACCAGCCCAGCCGGGACATCTCGCGGTTCAGACGGTCTTTATAGCGCAGACGGCCGATACGCTCGAAATCCTTCAGCAGGAGATCCTCCACACCCGCGGGAATGAAGGACTGCGCACACACACAGACACACAAACAAACAGACACACACACACACACACACACAGAGAAAGAGGTATGAAAACATTCCACAAACAGCAGCATTCACACACACAAACTTTACACTACCATTAATATCTATATTCTGATCACACACACACACATCAAACTTTTATTCTGTGTGTGCTCTGATGGCCATCACATACATGAAATATTTTAAACACAAAATCATTTGAAACTACATCTGTTCTGTGTGTGTATGCAAATCAGCGGGTGTGAAATCATCACCTTTGCGATGGACGTGACCCACTCTCTCATGGTCTCTGGATTATCTGTGCCGAACAGATACAGGCGCTCAGAGTCCGAGTACAGCTCAAAGGTGTGATCGTACCTGACACACAGAAGAAGAATCTCCACATCAGAATATAATAATAATCATTATAATAACAATAATAATAATAATAATAATAATAATAACAATAAATTATAATTACAACAATAATACTAATAATAACAATAATAATAATCATCATCATCATCATCATAAATAACATTAATAATAATAATAATAATAAATAATAGCAATATTAACAATAAATAATAATAATAATAACAATAATAATTATTAATAATAGTACTAATAACAATAAAAAATAAATAATAATAAATATTAATATTAATAATCATCACCATCATCATCTTCATAAACAATCACAATAATAATAATAATAATAATAATATTAATAATAACAACAACAACAACAACAACAAACAATAAAAATAATTAATAATAATAGTAATAATATTCAATAATAATAACAATAATAATAAATATTAATAATAATAATATTAATAATAAGAAATTATAATAAACAATAACAACAATAATAATAACAATAATAATAATAGAAATAATAATACAAATAAAAAAATATTATAATAAATAATATTAATAATGAATAATATTAAAATAATAATAATGAATAATAATAAATAAATATTAATAATAATAATAATAATAATAATAATAAACAATGATAACAAACAATAATAACAATAATAATTAATAACAATAATAATAACAATAATAAACAATAATAATAGTAATAAAATACAAATAAAAATACAAAAAAATAAATAATAATAAATAATATTAATAATAAATAATAATAATACAATAAATAATAATAATAATAATAATAATAATAATAATAATAATAATAAAATAAATAAATAATAATAATAATAATAATAATAATAAAATAAATAAATAATAATAATAATAATAATAATAATAATAATAATAATAACAATAATATCAGCTCCATCAGAAGACGTCAGATTACCCATGAGTCTCAGCAGGGTTGACAGCCAGACAGACGATCTCCCTCATCTTCAGTCCTCCGTTGGGTGTAGCGTTTTTGTCACTTTCGTAGTAGCTAAAGTTGCCGTCGTTCAACACACACCAGCGCCGACTGAACTCTGACACACACACACAAACTTGATAAGGAAAATGTCTGTATATAGCACATAATAAACACAATGGCTGCATCTGAAGTCACACACTTCCCTACTATATACTACATACTTCCCTATTAACTCAATAGGCCGATATTATACACCCGGCACAATAGGGCTCAAGATGTGTTTGGCATGATTTGTTGTTACTTTAAGAGCAGCGCTACAGTCATTTTCATGTTTAGCGTCACGTTGTTTAAATAGTAAATCCATGTTCATCACTCTGTGGACTCGTGTGTGCGGGTCTATAAAGGAGGTGTGTTAAGGCGCATTGTTGGAGCGCTGCTATTCTAAAGAGCTGAAATAGACCACTGACCAACTGAAAGCTGCTCTAAAGTCCAGCAGAGAGTGTTAGTTATGCACATATACATGTCTAAACACTCACACACTGCTGAACACACACAGGAGGATCAGCAACACACACATATCTTTACTGATGAAACAGTTAAAATGATCCAGAAATGATGATTTTCTCCATCAATATAAACAGCACATTCATAACAATCTGCATCAGTATAATGTGATTATTATGATCAGTATTATTGATTATCTGCAGATTTATATCTGCTTTAATAAACACAAGTGTAGATCTGTCCAGCTGTGGGGTTGTGGAAATGTCTGCATTGGGGTTGCACGGTTTACCAGTACTATGGTAGTATGGCGATACTCTGGCTCCAGAATACTGGCGGTGCTGCTTTAGTTTGTAAACGGTAGTATTGTCATCAATGGTTTATCTACAATAGATAATGTTGCATGTGGAAAAGTCAGTACACGTTTGTGCAACAGTAAACCATTTTATTTAAATAGCCGTGTACGACAGGCGTGGTGTACGACAAAGTTTCAGTCGACGTCATGCTCGCTCGAATAAATGTCGACAGTAAAGATGTACGGGTCGTTCACATATCATAATGAGCAGCACTCCTCACTACACAGATGCTTTATACACACAAATACTTGTTTATAAATGTTCATTACTAACCTTCCTATGAACATGAGTTGATTATAACTGCAGATCAATGACAGTGTGAAATAGGCTACTGTAACGTCTGTAATTATGTAAAATAAATATATAAATGAACATATATGAACACACACAGCCCCTTACAGTCTCCGATATATTATTAATTACAGAAACACTACACACAGCAGACATTTAGTGCTTATTTGAGTTCAAAAACACACGCAATATAGCCCACAGTCAGCGCAGACCTCTCATCTGTGTGTGTAATCTTCAGCAGCACATGTCAGCTCTGTTACAGAGTCATTCTGTCATTCCCAGTTCATAATAATCCAAAAGGTGAAGATAATCACGGCAGTGTGTTCATGATTCAGGTTGCTGAAACACTTTTGCTCCTGTGTTTTGTCGGGATTCTCTTTTTCTGCGCTTCACTCTCACACTTGTCCTTTTTTTCTCAGAATGGATCAGATGACGGAGACGCTTCAATAATCACGCACACATTATCATCATCAGCTCAAGAAGTTCGTTATATCAAGTATAGACGCGGCCGCAAGCTTCCGGAAGAAAGTGAAACCGCTCACACTTTTAGACGGGCTCGTAAAGCAACAACAGCACACGGCAGATTTTGTTCTTCTTGGCTTTGGGTCTGTTCATCAAGACGACGACAAGGTTTGTTTGAGCTCGGGTCATTCATGGCTCGTTATAGTATATGCATGTGATCTCTCGGCTGTGTATTAGAACATGGCGGATGCTTTGTTTACATTCTGTCTAGCTCCACGAGCTCGTGATGTATCTCTGTAACCAATCAGCGTTCAGCTGCGCGTGTAGCTCCACCTTTTGGTTTTTGGTACCCTTTCGAAAGAGTGCCGAAAAAGTGGTTCGGTACACTTATTGACAGTGGAAATTGCCATAAAAGCGTACCCAACCGTACCGTACCACTCAGTGGAAACGGGCCATTATGTTGCAAAACTGTGTAGAATTTGCACCTTTTATAGCAGCCTATTCCACGCTTTCTAACGCTTCAGTTGGAATGCACATCTGAACTGGTTCATTTCTGTTCATGTTAATATGATTTATTAGCGACCGACACAATCTCTTTAAAAGAACAACTCACAAAGTAAATTTCTGAATTTCTTTGGATTGTTACCTTATCAGACTGAAAACAAAAACAGCAACAGAAAACACTGAAACAACTTCTGACCACGTCATTTACCCTGATTTTGTTGGGAAACCGCTCTTTTGCAACAAATTTCGTTCTGTATAATTTGTATTTTTATTTTAATGTATTTCTGTTGGTCAGTTATCTACAAAATAAACAAAAGAGTGAATACATTTTTAGTAAAGTGACGTACAAATAATACTTTTTGGCCTTAAAGAAATTCTGAATTACATTCAAGTAGATCTATTATAACATAAAATATAGTATTTCTGACACTCGTTTTTATAATTTGACTGATGAATTACAGTATCGCAGTACTTGGTATCGTGATTCTTCAGCTGGTATAGTATTGTAAGATTAATTAATGGTATCGCGACAACCCTAGTCTGCATCAGCATATGCGGATAAAAACAGGAACAACATCTGAGTTATTCAAACCGAGTGAATCATTGATTTGACGAACTCTGAGCATCTCAGTTAGAACTGAATGAATCATTGAATTGTTTAAACCAAGTGAATCATTAAATTGTTTGACCCGAGTGAATCATTGAAATGTTGAACCGACTGAATCATTGAACTGTTTGAATTGTTTATATTGAATTTCTGTTTAACAGTAATGAATGTAAGGTTCTAACAAATTGATGTGAATCAGTGGTTTAATCTTGTGCATAGATCAAGTTAATTCCAAGTCGACAGAGGTACCTCTTTATTTGGTTTATTATTATTATTATTTTGTTTTGTGCCTTTGATTTGTTGAATTATTCAAATGCTTGTTGCAATGGGTTTGAAACTTTTTCTGTTGTAAAACCTGTATATAGTGTTATTTTGAGGTTGTAAGGAGACCTAATTGAATAATAGATTAATGCAATTTAAACTGGTTTAGTCTGATTTATTTTGTCTTTAGCTCTATAAGGGGTTACTAGGGTTATTGCACTGCTAGTGTATCCCATGTAGCACTGACTTATTATTTTTTATTTTTTACTTATAAATATATAAGTTGGCACCCCTACCCAGTCAGATCGCACAACGTGTGTTTGGATATAACTCAGTTTTCTGAGCACACTTCATTATTATTTTTCACTTATTCCTCTGCTGGAGATCAGAACTGAATTTAGAAATAGTTTAGACACAAATCTCTGAGCTTAACAAAGGAGATTCAGTATGTGGGCTATTGGTTGTGTTCAGTGGATTTGGGTTTCCACCGTTTCCTCACTCCACCAAAGTAAAGGAGTAAAGTAAAGGAGTAAAGTAAAGAGGCTGAATGGAGGAGGCTCGTTCTTTATCCTCGCGCTGCAGATGCTCTGTTGAACTGTTTTCTCGCTAGTGAAGTGTTCAGTTTTTACTCTTACATAAGTCTAACATGTAAATAGCAAATGCACCATGGAGCGACGCAACTGACTCTTCAATGGAATGAGAGACGAGACTCTGATTGGTTAAATGCAGGTTCTGCTCAAAACACATCCAGAACTCATGAAGAGAATCAGCACAGCCCTGTTAGACCATGAGCGGATTTATCCATCCTTAACTTAGCAGAAGTGGATTCAGACACGCCCTTAATGCTTTTGCACCATACGCTTTAGACCAGGGGTCTCAAACTCGCGGCCCGCGGGCCATTTGCAGCCCTCAGTGCAATATTTTGTGGCCCGCGCCGACCGCTGTACACTGACAGAATCAGCGGAGCGGGGAGAGAGAGCGCTCCCCGCTCAGCTGATTCTATCCGTACACAGCGGTCACTGGCATTCCCCGCCCGCCGTGTAAACAAAGGGTTGGGGATGCCGGTGACGTCACCACGCACCCCGCCCCTTTGTTGGACGCTGTGACGGGCGGGAAGTGTTAGGAGGGAACTTGCGCCGGCCAGAACCAAGGTAAGCTGTTCCCGCCCCTGCCTGCCACTTAGCTACCTATCTGCAGCCTGCCACCTACCTAGCTACAGCCTGCATCTTATATATATTATAGGTAGATACAGACTGGTACAGACTGATGTGACTGGAGTGGGGTTCAAGCAGACCATGTGCCTTTTTGGGAGCACATATTTGTGTGAGAAGTT
>NC_141035.1:51147500-51245000 GCF_052040795.2 Danio rerio
AAACACACACACGTAAACACCTAACCCAAACAAGCATTCACACACACACACACACACACACACACACACACACACACACACACACACACACACACAAACACAAATACAAACACCTCAAATACATGCAAACACACAAATACACAAACATGCACTCACACCCACAAATATACAAATGCACAAACACACACTCACACACAAAAAACACAAGTAAACACATATACAAGCATGCACACACTCACACACAGAGAGAGTTGTGACAATTGCACAGACAGACATAAACACACAAAAATCCACATAAACACACTAACATGCACACACACATTAATGCACTAACACTACCACACACACACACACAAAACACACAAACAGAAGAATGCATGCACACACACACACAGAGAGAGAGTTGTGACGCTGCAGTGTGTCAGACTTACGTTGTTGAGCTCTCTCTGGTTGCCGAACAGTGGGTGGTATCTGCGGTATTTCCCCTCTCTGTATTTGGCGGTGATGAAGCGCCGTCGCTCTGCACTGCTACTGTTTAGCGTTAGCTCTTCGCTAGGCGGGACGTTCGCCGCCCAGAACTGATTAGCTCGATGGTTCCCCACAGTGATGAAGACCTGCAGGACACACAGGCGAGGTGTGTTACGGGTGAGGTGTGTTACGGGTGATGTGTGTTACGGGTGAGGTGCGTTACGGGTGAGGTGCGTTACGGGTGAGGTGCGTTACGGGTGATGTGTGTTACGGGTGATGTGCGTTACGGGTGAGGTGCGTTACGGGTGAGGTGCGTTACGGGTGAGGTGCGTTATGGGTGAGGTGCGTTACGGGTGAGGTGCGTTACAGGTGATGTGCGTTACGGGTGAGGTGCGTTACGGGTGAGGTGCGTTACGGGTGAGGTGCGTTAAGGGTGATGTGTGTTACGGGTGAGGTGCGTTACGGGTGAGGTGCGTTACGGGTGATGTGTGTTACGGGTGATGTGTGTTACGGGTGATGTGCGTTACATGTGAGGTGCGTTACGGGTGAGGTGCGTTACGGGTGATGTGTGTTACGGGAGAGGTGTGTTACGGGTGATGTGTGTTACGGGAGAGGTGTGTTACGGGTGATGT
Source organism: Danio rerio (assembly GCF_052040795.2). Taxonomy (NCBI): domain Eukaryota; kingdom Metazoa; phylum Chordata; class Actinopteri; order Cypriniformes; family Danionidae; genus Danio; species Danio rerio. The sequence continues at coordinate 51,148,601 of NC_141035.1, forward strand.
GCGTTACGGGTGAGGTGCGTTACATGTGAGGTGTGTTACGGGTGATGTGCGTTACGGGTGAGGTGCGTTACATGTGATGTGTGTTACGGGTGAGGTGCGTTACGGGTGATGTGTGTTACGGGAGAGGTGTGTTACGGGTGATGTGCGTTACGGGTGAGGTGCGTTACATGTGAGGTGTGTTACGGGTGAGGTGCGTTACGGGTGATGTGTGTTACGGGTGATGTGTGTTACGGGTGAGGTGTGTTACGGGTGAGGTGTGTTACGGGTGATGTGCGTAACGGGTGAGGTGCGTTACGCGTGAGGTGCGTTACGGGTGATGTGCGTTACGGGTGAGGTGCGTTACGGGTGAGGTGCGTTACGGGTGAGGTGCGTTAAGGGTGATATGCGTTACGGGTGATGTGTGTTACGGGTGAGATGCGTTACGGGTGATGTGTGTTACGGGTGATGTGTGTTACGGGTGATGTGCGTTACGGGTGATGTGCGTTACGGGTGATGTGTGTTACGGGTGAGGTGCGTTACGGGTGAGATGTGTTACGGGTGATGTGTGTTACGGGTGATGTGTGTTACGGGTGAGGTGTGTTACGGATGATGTGTGTTACGGGTGAGGTGCGTTACGGGTGATGTGTGTTACGGGTGATGTGTGTTACGGGTGAGGTGCGTTACGGGTGAGGTGCGTTACGGGTGAGGTGCGTTACGGGTGAGGTGCGTTAAGGGTGATGTGTGTTAAGGGTGATGTGCGTTACGGGTGATGTGCGTTACGGGTGATGTGTGTTACGGGTGATGTGTGTTACGGGTGATGTGTGTTACGGGTGATGTGTGTTACGGGTGATGTGCGTTACGGGTGATGTGCGTTACGGGGGATGTGCGTTACGGGTGATGTGCGTTACGGGTGAGGTGCGTTACGGGTGATGTGTGTTACGGGTGAGGTGTGTTAAGGGTGATGTGCGTTACGGGTGATGTGCGTTACGGGTGATGTGTGTTACGGGTGATGTGTGTTACGGGTGAGGTGCGTTACGGGTGATGTGTGTTACGGGTGATGTGTGTTACAGGTGAGGTCTGTTACGGGTGATGTGCGTTACGGGTGATGTGCGTTACGGGTGAGGTGCGTTACGGGGGATGTGCGTTACGGGTGATGTGCGTTACGGGTGAAGTGTGTTACGGGTGATGTGTGTTACAGGTGAGGTCTGTTACGGGTGAGGTGCGTTACGGGTGAAGTGTGTTACGGGTGATGTGTGTTACAGGTGAGGTCTGTTACGGGGGATGTGCGTTACGGGTGATGTGCGTTACGGGTGATGTGCGTTACGGGTGATGTGGGTTACAGGTGAGGTCTGTTACGGGTGAGGTGCGTTACGGGTGATGTGCGTTACGGGTGAGGTGCGTTACGGGTGATGTGTGTTACGGGTGAGGTGCGTTACGGGTGATGTGTGTTACGGGTGAGGTGCGTTATGGGTGAGGTGCGTTACAGGTGAAGTGCGTTACAGGTGAAGTGTGTTACGAGTGAAGAGTGTTACAGTTGTGTTACAGGTGAGGTGTGTTACAGGTGTGTTAAGGGTGAGGTGTGTTTCAGGTGTGTTATGAGTAAGGTGTGTTACAGGTGTGTTGCAGATGATGTGTGTTACATGTGTGTTACATGTGGGGTGTGTTACAGGTGTGTTACATGTGGGGTGTGTTACAGGTGTGTTACAGTTAAGGTCTGTCATAGCAAAGTCCATAACGGTTTGCTAAGTTTATGATTAAATGTCCTCTTTGGAATCACCATTGGAAGTGATCAGCAGCCCTCTCTTCAGTTTCATTTCTGAACATCTGAATCAAGCAAAATCTGCATGTGATCAGGCTGACCCATCTAATGCACACTCAACACAACCCAGATCAAGATCACGACACCAGCCGACACTACAGCTGTCTGTGTTTAGAGTTCCACATGATCATCCTCTGAAGAATGATCGTCTGACTGCGCTGCTAAGTGTGAGGGTGTTAGAGCAGATGCTGTGATGTGTGTGTAACAGGATGGACTGTACCTAGCCTAGCACTCATTTCATACAGATTATAAAACCAGGGAACATTTGTTTTCAAGAGTAGTCGGCTGGCTTTAATGTAGCGGTTTCCAGTTTTCTGTGGATATATTTCTCATGTGTGTGGAGCAAATATTCACTGAGACTCCAGAGCACTTGCTGATCCAGGGTTAATAATGAAGCTGCAGAAACTGTCATAAACACACATCTGGACTGGACCAAGGTCTATAGCGATCGATGATTGGCTCCTGAACTAGAAGGCGGGGCTTCATTTGCCATATTGGCTGTTACACTTTTCCCCATTCAAAACTATACGAGTGACATGTCTTGTGTATTGTAGTCGTTGGTTAATAGGTGTGTGAGGTGTGTTACAGGTGAGGGGTCAAACACACCAAAGGTCCAGGAGGACACACAACACACCTGAATCAGATCTTCAGTCCACACCTTCTTGTCCATTTTCAGACTGCGTACTTTTGAGATGCTCGGGCCAAGACTTCTGTGCTCTCCTGTCACACACACACACACACACAAACACAAACACACACAGACACACACACACACACACACACACAAACACAAACACACACAGACACACAGAAACACAATATCGTTCGGTCACTGTAGGCTGGCCAATATCAGCACATGTCTTCTGCTGATGAACAGTGGTGTTTGTTGTAGTAGATGGATGTTGGTGGTCACCTGCGCATCTCTTGCAGAACACCACCGTCAGGTTGATGGAGGCCCACTCAGGTTTGGCTGCGCTGCAGTCTGCACACATCTGATTGGACGGCTCCGCCCAGATCCGCTCAGCCACTTCGTAATTGGACAAAGCTTCAGCGATGGAGTCACGCATAGACTCCACCCACTGATCCTTCAGCTGGTCTGAATCTGCAACAAAACTACACACACACACAAACACACACATGCACACACACACAGACATACAAACACAAGTACAGACATAGAAACACAAGCACAGACACACAAAAAATACAACACACGCACACACAAGCACAAACACAAATACACAAAAACACACACAGACGTGCACACACACACACACACACACACACACACACACAAATACACAAAAGCACACACACACACACACACAAAGAACACCCACAACAGACAGATGCAAACAAACACACACATATTTGTATATATACATATTTGTTTGCGTATATAGATGCACACATACACACATGCATGCAAAACACACACAAGCACAATCACAAAACATAAACATACAAACACACACACACATACACAAACATTAGAGTGCATCCTGACATCATTTCACCAGTGACACACACCTGTTTATTCTCGTTAACAGTGCTAATGCTGTAGTTGTGTTGTTTTCTATATTGTGATTTTTACACTGATATCATTTAAGTGAGAGATGTTGAGTGTGTTTGCATGCAGGCTGATGTTGTGGAGTGCAGTGTGTGTGTGTGTGTAACCGGTTTGTTGAGTTCACAGACGTGCATCTGACCTCACCGAGAAGCAGAAGAAGAGAAAACCCAAACCAGTAAAAATACACAAAACCACAACAGCTGTGAGAGAAGCAGAACACACACACACACACACACACACACACATTTACAGTCTCACACAGACACACACACTTACTGCCAATGCATCTCACAAACATATTCTGTCATCATGCACACACACACGCATAAGCACACATTCTCACACTAACACATGCATACACTCACTGTACCACACAAACACACACACACACACACACACACACACACACACACACACACTCACTGTACAGGAGTTACCCACATCAGGGCTGGAAATTGTGTCACATATGCGCCCAAAATATTATCTGAGCGAAACAGGCAGATGGGATTTATTGAGGCGTTCTGTTGTGTACGTCATTAAACTTGTGGCATGGTGGCGCTTCTCTGCGGTTTAATGATGTGAAAGGAAAAGCGTGTGTGAAGACCCACACAGTGTTGCCAGATTGGGCGGTTTTGAACTTGATTGTGCGGGTAATATATGGCATTGGCGGCTTGACTAAACTTGGGTGGTTTTGAAATGTAAATATTACATGCAACCTGTTTAGCGGAACGCAACTGTGTGCTCCTACTCCATTCAGTCAGTAGCAACCAGTGCATCTGGGCCCACCCACAAGAGGAGATGAAGGAAAGCTGTACTAAAGTCTGACTCCCCTTCATCACACTGCGCCTGCAGTTACACTCACAGCAGTTCATCACATGCCTGTAACTTCGTTTGTTTTACTCTGATCGCATATAAACTTGATGGCTCGAACCACTTCAGAAGGTGATCTGGGATGTATTCCAGATGAAACTGGACGGGTCTAATCATTTTTTAGTCACAATTAATATAAATAAAATAAATTATGAGCTGGAGATAGTCTGTCCTGCGCCTGAAACACCTGTAGGAGCGCTTTTACAGCCAGAACTCTATTAAAACATGTTTACTATAAGCAGAAAACATGCTCTAACTTTTTAGGCCTGTGGCCAGGGGGGTTCGGGTGGTTTGGAAGACCCAAGCTCCAGAATTTGGCCCTATATGAGATCATTTGTCCTATTTTGACTGCTATGCCATCATAAGTAATGAAAATAATCCATTGAAAAAGGCTTTAGGACCAATCGGAATCCTCTGTCGGCTGCTGCTTCAGTGGGACTATAATCTGATGTAGGAGAAGTCTTCTTTCGCTACTGTGTTGCTTTTAAACAGAGAAAACATTTTGAAGGAACTTTATTCTAAATCTTGGAGCTTATTCCTGAAATAAAAAAATGCTAAATAAAAAGGTGTGAAGCATCAGAAGCGGCCCGTATTAAATTGAGTTGAATATATTTTGGCTATTGTTGATGTCCAGGAATTTTCAAATGTACTTTTTTTTAACCAAAGAGGCTAGAAATATTCTGAAGAATTCACTATTATTAATGTATTATTATTATTATTAATATTATTATTATTATTTATTTTTATTATTAGTATTACTATTTATTATTATTATTATTTATTTTTTGTATTTTTATTTATTATTATTGTATGATTATTATTATTTATTTTTATTATTAGTATTACTATTATTTTATTATTATTATTATTATTTGTTTTTATTATTAGTATTACTATTTTATTATTATTATTATTTATTTTTAGTATTTTTATTTATTATTATTGTATTATTATTATTATTATTATTATTATTTATTTTTATTTTTTATTATTATTATTATAAATTTTATTATTGTCTTTATTATTTTTTTATTATTATTTTATTATTATTATTTTTATTAATATTATTATTATTATTATTATTATTATTATTAGTATTAGTTATTATTATTATTATTATTAATTTTATTATTATTACTTTATTATTATTATTATGTTTTGATTATTATTTTTTATTGAAATGGCCAAATTGTGACTGAGGACAGTTGAATGTGCTGTCCAGTTTGTTTTTTGTCTAATAAATGACAGTAGGCTGCAGTTTTTTTACTTTAAGACTTTAACAGACAGCTATTTTTTCTAATGATATATGATGTAATAAATTTGTATTTTAAAAATTTGTCTTATTTAAATATTTTTTAATTGCAATTATTTTAATATTTTTAGTACATCAAAAAGTGTGGTTATGATGACATCTGACTAGCTAATCCAGCAAAGAAATGTCACTAAAATGCAGTATTTAAATCTCAGTTAAATTGAAACTGGAGGCGTATAAATGCAAAAAGGTCCAAAAAATAAAGAACCAGCCCTTTCACCAGGCTGACTACGTAAACGTGACCTTATTATTATAGGTCGTCTCACTCATGTCCGGCAGTGTGTGCAGGCCGGTGGGTGCATGCAGAAATAGTTTGATAGTTATTTATAATGAGCATTGAATTCAAATGCAATAAATCTGTTAATATAAAACGTTTAGTGACGCTGCTCATATTTTTTGGGGGGGGTGAGACTCAATTTTGGCTGGTGTGCCCTAAATATTTAAAGTAAGGAGCACTGGTGCTACAGAGTAAAAAGGTTAATTTCGAGCCCTGCAGACACATACACACCATTTATCACACATAATATTATCAACACACAAACATATCACACATTCCCAATCACACAGATACACAAATACACACACAAACTCCAACCCAAACACACACAGGTGTGTCTAATCAGGTTAGTAATGCCTCATCTTATAGCACAACATTTAACCTGCTTTGGCTATAAAAGAGAAGTCTCTATGTGACTTGGCAGACAGTGGGAGGCAGTAATATTTTGCCCACCAGGGGGCGTTTCCCATAATGGTGTGACATCACGTGAAAACTATGAATAAAGCAAGTGATGTCACAATGAGGGGCGGGGTTAGGCACAGATATTAAAAGCCTATAGTGTCAGTCAGACCCTTCACAGATCAATACTTTCAGTGATGAAGAGACCAGGGAAACAGAGAGCAGCAGACGAGTGAGGGATGGAGGGATCAGTGGAGGTGAATCTGTACCTGAAGATGCGATACGGTGTGGTCAGATCAAACGCTCTTCTGTCGATCTCCTTCACATTACCAACATTCATATCGATGGAGGTGATGCCGATCCCCAGACGGTATTCCTGACACACACACACACACACACACACACACACACACACACACACACACACACACACACACACACACACACACACACACACACACAGCAACGAAAAAAAGTGTTCGATTATTATGCGCAACACACACATGCAGTTTCAAAATATGGAATCAAATCACACACACGCACATACACACACACACACACACACACACACACACACACAGTAATGGAACAGTGTTAGATTATTGTGTGCACACAAACACACACAGTCAGTTTCAAAATATGTAATCAAACTGAGCGAAACAATCAGATAAAAGAAAAGGGTCACTTTACACACACACACACACACACACACACACACACACACACACACACACACACACACACACACACACACACACACACACACACACACACACATTGCATGCAAAGCCATTGCAGTTGAACAGTGAAATATCAACGTCTTCATACGTCACTATGCTTGATTAATTGCATTGAAGGGGAAATGAAGCACTCAGTCAAGTTGACGTTATTTTGTAAACTGGTTTCCACTTTAATGAAAATATATTAAACGAACTGGATTAATGTTAGCATTTAGCAGAAAACAGCATGCTTTATCATGTGTGAAGTTGTAGACGTGGAGCTGCTGCAAAAACAAGCATCAGATGTGTGTCTGATATAAATAATAATAATATTCAAAAGAAAGGCAGATCTTAATTCTAAAACAGAAGCCTAAAATCACTTTTAATTTGTTCAGCTATTGCTGAATGTGAGAACTAAAAGAAAGTGTATCATCAATTAACATCCCATGATATTTGTACTGGGACACCCATTCAATCTCTGCACCATGAGTAGTAGTGAAAGCTTTTGCTTAGTTTGTTTTTAATTCTGAAAATAACATGAGTTTTGTTTTATCAGCGTTTAATAGATCATTTAAAAGGGAAAAAGGAAAAATACAATAAATATAGATCTTTATTTCAGACATGCATCTGATGCTTGTATCTGCAGCAGCTACACATCCGCAACTTCACACATTGGGTTACATTAGGCTTTACAGTGTGTGTGTTCAGTCCATTACTTCCACTGTATCTGTTCAGCTGAGGGAACAGAACCAACCCCGTGACGTCACACTCAGATATTCCAAAATGGCAGTGCCGTAGGTCTAAAATCCATAGTAAAACAAGCTGTTTACTGCTAAATTCTGTAGTGTCTGATTGGTCCGATGACACTAATCAAATAAGACACAAAAAATCACTAATGTATTCTGATGTTCCTATGTGTAAAAGCACAACTCTTAATGATGAAGCCAAGCGAAAGAGAAATGAGAGGCGTCCGACAGAGGGTGCGCCGAACCAACAAACCAGCTAAAGGAACTTTGGCTGACCTCCCTGCTCAGTTTACACACATGAATCTAAGTGCATGAGTGTGTAGGCACACTATATATTCAGGCTGATAATAAAGCTGCCTAAATGTGGATTTATGTTTTATAATGTACTCGGATGACTATGTATCTGCCTCTCTAAAGGGTCTCCTACTGTTCAAGTGATCAGCATGCTCCCTGAACGTATGATTTAATTCGGTTATGCACTCGTGTTCATGGGTGATTTATGAACACTGTTTCTGAACCCCGTCTCCCAACACGGTTTCAGAGTTGATCCTCTATGCATGAGTGTAAAAGCTTTGCGCTTTCTGACTTCTGTATACTGAGGTTGGTTGCCCTTTATCCTTGACAGAGGATAAAGTAAGGATTTTGTTTCTGTTGTTTGTCTTTTGTTTATTCTACTTTTTCACTGGACTTTATTTTATTAATAAAAGTGTATTTTATTACTTCTCTTCAACGGGAGTGGACACCTGAAGGGTGCTAAGGGCGTTAGTGTGGTTGCTAGGGTATCACTAGGTGGTTGCTAGGGACTTTCAATAAGTTTTAGTGCATTGTTGCCATGCGTTTTAAGTGGTTTCTAGGACATCACTTTCTGTCAAGGACACCTGTTGGACTCTACAGGCTTATGCTGCGTTCACACCAGACATGGATCGTGCGGATAAATCGCGCTATTCATGCATAAATAGCCGCGTGAACAGACGCGGACTCGCGTGATGGGCAGGGCTTCTGTCTGCCCGGTGACTCTAGCTTCATTGCTAAATGGCTAACATGGATTTTATTAAGAAATTAACAGTGTTTATGTGCTTTATGAAGACTGAAAAACAGTGTCGATAAGTTCAGGGCCGAGTCTGAGTCCACTAGATACTTTCAGAGGTGCATCCAGCTCTGTGAGCTCATAGACTCCTCCAGAAACTGAACCTGGCTGATGGAGGCTTTCAGCGGTGCATCTGACTGAGCCCAGCCCAGTTTGATGAACTTCATGTCGGTGTCAATTCAATTCAATTCAGCTTTATTTGTATAGCGCTTTTACAATGTAGATTGTGTCAAAGCAGCTTCACATAAATGGTCATAGTAACTGGAACAGTGTGGTTCAGGTTTTAGTGTTTAAGTTCAGTTCAATTCAGTTTAGCTCAGTTCAGTGTGATTTATTCATTACTGAGAGTTCAAACACTGAAGAGCCAATTAAGCTCTTCAGTGTCGGCTGGAGGATTTCCCCTGGGACACCGACAACAGGCGATACGTCACAATCACGCCCCCACAAGAGCAAGCTCCTGATTGGTTAACATGGCGCGAATATCTGCTGAAGTTCAGATTTTCGAACTCAAGTGATTCGTGCGAAACGCGCATTAAGCACGTCAAACGCGCAAAACGCTCAATTCGCGCCACGCCATTCGCACACTTCGTGTCATTTGCACTGCGCCATTCGCGCGTATTGCGCCGCAGGATGTCTATTCACGTGTAGGCATTGACTTAACATGTAAATCACTTACGCTTGACGCACATTCCGCGTCTGGTGTGAAGGCAGCAGTACACACACACATACACAGCTACGAATAGACAATCACTACCTATCCCCTCATCCCATGCCTTCATGTGCTTTCATCCACTGGAGGGGGTAGGCGAGTCTGCGACCATGGCTGCAGGACCAGAACCACATCAGACTATATCCACACCCCCTGTCCCCATCCCCTGTGGTGTTGTTATGTCTTCTCTGTGTGTTTATGGGCTTGATTGCTGGGCTTTTTTTCCTCCTGATCTCACACTGGCCTAATTCAAGAGCAAGGCGAGAGGAAGTTTTATTTTATTTTTTCGCCTCCCCCTCCTGAAATGCATCTTACTTCCTTTTTCTAAATGCTACCTGCTGTGACCTGTCTTGATGTGATGTTTGTGTATGGTCGGGGGCTTCAATTTCACCATACGAAAGTGTACGTGACAAATAAAGGCCTGATTTGATTTGATTGCACCAAATTCTGTGCAGAAAAAGCAAAACATTTAAAAAGTCTCCAGCTTCACTAATACCTGCGCAGCAGAAAAAGCCTGTTAAAAGCGTTTGTGCTGGGTGTTGAAGTGTGTCACCTCTGTGTTCTTGTAGAGGAAGACTTTATCCGCACACACCACCGTGTAGAGTTTGGAGCGCAGGCCGCGCAGCTCCAGATAGCCCTTCATCTCTGGGTCCAGACATGCGTTTGCTCGAGACACTCCTACAGTGCTCCTCAGCGCAGAAACCCACTCGGAGCGCTCCACTGATAATGCAGCCACAAGAATACACACAATCAATACAGGACAACACACACACACGCTAAACTGATCTGAATACAGCACTGATATCAAGGTTATTAGAGATGATGAACACGAACGGAAAATAAAAATGAAATAAAATTAAAACGAGAGTTTCACTGAAACTGTATTGTAATTTTCTGTATTGTATTTGTTTTCATCTTTGTAAATATATTTAATAAATAAAACTACTGTAATTCTTTTAGAAGTAAACAGAGTCTGTAATCCTGCTGTTCTCAACCAGTGGGGACACGCTCACAGGGGGCGCGAGTAGGCTACAGGATGGGAGGAAAAAAAACAGAAGGTGCAAATTTGTGATCGTGTACTGGTTGAATAAGTGCATCATCCAGGTAATTAAAGTGCACTTATTGAGTTTTAGAGTTTTTAGTGTGAACGCACTTCTTATTTTACAGGGTGGGCCATTTATATGGATACACCTTAATAAAATGGGAATGGTTGGTGATATTAACATCCTGTTAGTGTCACATAAGTATATGTGAGGGGGCAAACTTTTCAAGATGGATGATGACCATGGTGGCCATTTTGAAGTCGGCCATCTTGGATCCAACTTTTGTTTTGTCAATAGGAAGAGGGTCATGTGACACGTCAAATGTATTGGAAATTTCACAAGAAAAGCAATGGTGTGCTTGGTTTTAACGTAACTTTATTCTTTCATGAGTTATTGACAAGTTTCTGAACACTTCTAAAATGTGTTCAGTGTGCTGCCCATTGTGTTGGATTGTCAATGCAGCCCTCTTCTCCCACTCCACACTCTGATAGCAACACTGCAGGAGAAACGCCAGCACCGGCTTCCAGTATCCGTAGTTTCAGGTGCTGCACATCTTGTATCTTCACTCCATAGACCACTGCCTTCAGATCACCCCAAAGACAAAAGTCTAACGCCCTATTCACACGGGGCGTCAGCGTCAACGCTTCCCATTCACTTTGAATGGGTGACGTCAGACGTTGCCGTACTGCATTGTGGATCCGTCGGCGCCGCTTCAGAAGCGTTCCTCGCTGCAGAAGTTGGGACCTGCTCAACTTTTCAAGCGCCGACGGAAGCGTCAGCCAATCAGATCGCTGTATGCAAATACACCAGCTCAGACAGTGGCCTATTGCTGACTGAATTTCATTGGCTGACGCTTCTATGACGATCGTTTCAGCTCCAACTTCAGACACGCCCTCTGTCAAGCGTTGACGCTGAAGCCCCGTGTGAATAGGGCGTAAGGGGGTCAGATCGGGAGACCATGGGGGCCGTTCAACTGGCCCACGACGAACAATCCACTTCTCAGGAAACTGTTCATCTAGGAATGCTCGGACCTGAAACCCATAATGTGGTGGAGCACCATCTTGCTGGAGAAACTCAGGGAACGTGCCGGCGTCAGTGCATACAGAGGGAAACACATCATCATGTGGCATGTTCAAATATCCAGTGGCCTTGTGGTTTCCATTGATGAAGAAAGGCTCCACTGTTGTGAAGATACAAGATGTGCAGCACCTGAAACTACAGATACTGGAAGCCGGTGCTGGCATTTCTCCTGCGGTGTTGCTATCAGTGTGTGAAGAGTGGGAGAAGAGGGCTGCACTGACAATCCAACACAACGGGCAGCACACTGAACACATTTTAGAAGTGTTCAGAAACTTGTCAATAACTCATGACAGAATAAAGTTACGTTAAAACCAAGCACACCATTGCTTTTCTTGTGAAATTCCTAATGAGTTTGATGTGTCACATGACCCTCTTCCTATTGAAAAAACAAAAGTTAGATCCAAGATGGCCGACTTCAAAATGGCCACCATGGTCACCACCCATCTTGAAAACTTTGCCCCCACACATACACTAATGTGCCACAAACAGAACGCTAATATCACAAACTATTCCCATTTTATTAAGGTGCATCGATATAAATGGCCCACGCTATGTACACTATTATTATACACTATTCATAATACAAAATGGCGTAGAATAGTGAGTAAGTATGAATTTGGGATGCACCTTGTGTCTAATTTCAGAAGCAGCCTTGCACACGTACAGTACTGTACTTCAGCATGCTCTCTTGTGGGCTGCGGTATTTGAATTTGAGGATGGGTAGATGATTGTGTTCTTGTGTCAGAAATGTAGCCCATCTTTAGTTGAGTTTTTATTATACAATATTTATTCTGGTGATTTTGAATCTGGCACTGAACAAACATCCACATTTACAAAACAACAACAAACGAAAAACTAAAACTGACAAAAAAATAAATAAATTTTCAAAATATAGAAACTAAGGCTGCTTTCACACCTACACTTTAGTTTGGGAACGCATCTCGTTTGCCCAGTTAGCGCGGTTTGTTTGGCATATGTGAACAGGGCGATCGCGCTCTGTTCCGCGCCAAAGTAATCGCTCCGAGATCGCTTGAATGAGGTGGTCTCGGCTCGATTGAAACGAACCCTGGAGCGGTTCGATTGCAGTTAGAAAGCGATCCGATCCGAGCGCAGTTATATCACAGTGATTTATGGATATGTAATAGGCTTACGGCTATATGAAGAGAGAATTATGAGTAGGGCGGGAAGTTTCGTGAGTCTCCGGATGCCCGCAAATGAGTGATGATCTCTGGGTAATCTCGCGTCTCCCTCCCGGTCCTCAAATAGGCATCGTCGCGCACCCTTCTCACCCCTCCCCACCGCATCTCTCCTCAGACACGTCGTGCGCGCACCCTGTCAATCACCACCAAACCACCACCTCTCCTGACAGCTGAGCGAGACGCTGCAAAATAAACCCTGACACTCTGACCAATGTGAGGAGAGTTTACTCACACGTGACTTGTTTTAGCTCTTTTGGTCCGATTAGAAACTTTGCCGTGTGAAAGTGAACCGCTCCAAGAGCAAAGAGCAACAATGTAACAACTGTAATCTCTGTTTCAGAACAACTGAATCCATTCACAGGTGTGAACACACACTAAAAAACTAGTAAATCTGCCTCTAAAACTGGTTGAAACTGACTGAATCTGAAAATAAAAAGTCAAAACGAAATAAAAACTAAACTACTGAAAACTCCAGAACTGGTGTAACCCTGATGATGAAGAGCTGAAGCTGAAGTTACTCGCCCTCCTGTGCAATACCACACCATAGAGCATAATAAACCATAATATATCTGATCAGATTACAAAAACCTCACTGACCGTCAGGGTGTGTCGGTCACTTTATAAACACACACACACTTACACACACACTTACACTCGCTCTCGGCTCTGAAGAGGAACGTGCGATTGTGTGTGACCACTTCAAACTTCTGATCTCCCACAATCACCACATCAGTGATGGAGGCCGTCGAGATGATCCTCTTTGAGTACACGTCCTGCACACACACACACACACACACACACACACACACACAAATAAATACATGTACACATTCCCAGTTTGCTCATGTATGTGGGGTTTAGACAGAAACACACACCTTCTCAGTGTCGAAGTATCTCAGGTATTCAGAGTCCAGTTTGACCCAACGGCGCTGGTAGATCAGAGACCTGCACACACACACACACACACACACACACACACACACACACACACACACACATTCAGAAATCACATGCACACATTTACAAACACATACAGATGCAAACAAACAAACAAACACATAATCACACATACAGAGACAAACGCGACAAACAAACAAACACACATAGAGACATATGCGAGCACACATTGACACACACACACACACATTCAGAAAACACATGCACATGTTTACAAGCACAGACACACACACATATCCATAAACACACACACACACCCTTGAGGAGGATTCTTGTCCAGCCAGCCCATCTTCATAACAGGCACATCAGCGGAGGCCCAGTCGTCCCGCGGGGGAGAGCCGCTGATATAACCTGAGCTGGGCAGGTAAACACTGTTCTGGGAAGAGGAGATCGAGGCCAGATCCGCATTCCAGGAGCTCGGTCTGACCCTGACACACACACACACACACACACACACACACACACACACACAAACACACACACACACAAACACACACACAGACAGAGGAGAAATCAGATTAATTTCAATGGTGCTGTACATGACGTAGACTGAGCTGAGTCCGCTGCAGTAATCGATGTATACACTTATTACGCAGCGCTCTGGAATACTCGATTCTGATTGGTTGATCTCAACATTCTAAGATATGTTATTCCCCGATAACAACCAATAGAGCTTTACACGTTTACAGCAGCAAAAGTCGACAAAAACATAGAGTGCAGTGAATGGGAGAGTACAACAAAACACACACACACACACACACACACACACGCAGCTCAGCATTATTGAGTAATGCCCATTTTGAAGATGAGTATTTTCCTCCATTTCTCAGGGAATATAGGCACACAGGTGTATTTTGGTACATTTAAACAAAACAGATTCCTTAAACAGATATATTTATTACAATAATATTCTAGTCTCCAAACATGTTTAGAAACTGAAAGATAATACAATTAAATTCAAGCAAAATATTGCAAAAGAAAAAAAGACAAGCTACAAAATTTCAACTAAATTTTCCATGTTTTTGCTCCTCTTGATTTTCCCTCTTTTTAAAATTAATATTCAGTATTTTTCTATGAGATATAAACTGGGCTGTGCTAGTTTTTGGGCCGTCATTGTACGTTATTTAGTAAGATGAGCTCCAGATTTGGCTTCAGCACTGACTAATCTAATGTCCATGCACAGATATAATACTGTAGAGCTTCCTATTAAACACATGAGTTTAAGAGAGATTTGTGAGGAGTGAACTTTTATATGCTGAGCCCTGTATCTGCAGGTATACATACACTCACGCACACACATTTACAAACACACAGTAGGAAAGAAAAGAAGGATGAGAAGAAAAAAAATTTAAAAAAGGAGAAAAATCAAGAAAAAAAGGGGGAAACGTGAGAAAAGAGAGAGAAAAAAGAAAAAGGGAGAAAAGAAAAAGGGAGGAAAAGGGAGGAACTAAAAAGAGGTGAAAACTCAAGAGAAAAAGAGGAAAAAACGGGAAAAGGAGAAAGAATTAAAAAGAGAGAAAAAAGCGTGAAAAAGGATAAAATAAACACATGGAAAAGAAAAAAGAAGGGAGGGAGGAAAAGGAAGGGAAAAACAGAAATTTAGAGAGGAAATTGAGAAAAAAAGAGGTGGAAGAAAAAAACAGGAGAAACAGGAGGAAAAACGGGGGAAATATAGAGAAATAAAGGAGAAAACAGGGGAAAGAGAGAAAAAAAGGAGAAAATCCAGAGGAAAAAGGAGAGAGGAAACAAAAACAGGGGGAAGAGGAGAAAAAGATAAAAAGGGAAAAAGATGAAAAGAGAAGAAAAAGGGGGGAAAAGGAAGAACATTAAAAGGGAGGAAAAACAGAAAATAAAGGGAGAAAATGAGAAAGGAGGGGAAAAGAAAAAAATGGGAGAAAACGGAGAAAATGGGGGAAAAGGTGGGAAAGAAAAAAGGGGGAGGGACGAAAATGAAGAAAAAAAGGGGAAAAGAGGGGTGAAAAAAGGGGAGAGAAAAAACTGAGAGAAAAAGGAAAAGGCAGTGAAAAAAACGGGGAAACAGAGGAAGAAAGGAGAAAATGAAAAAAGAGGAAAAACAGAGGAAAAGAGGAGAAAATGGGGAGAAAAAGAGGGAAATTAAAAGGAAAAAGCGGGGAATGGGAAAAGGCAGAAGAAATAAGAGGAGAAATCAGAAAAAAAGAGAACATGGAGAAAAAAGAGAGGGAAAGAAAAAAACTGTGAGAAAAAGAAGGAAAATGGGGGAAAGAAAAAAGGGGAAAGAAGGAAAAAGAAACAAGGGATGAAAATGGAGAAAAAAGGAGGGGGAATGAAGAGGGAGAAAAATGTGGAAAAGGTGAAAAGAGAAAAAAGAGAAAAGAGGGCAAAAAAAGGGAAAAAGGGAGGAAATGGGCAAAAATGAAAAAAAGGGAAATCGAGAAAAAAGAAAAAAAAGGAGAAAAATAACGGGGAAAGTGAAAAAAAGAAAAAAAGGGGAAATCGAGAAAACAGAGGGGGAAAAAGAGAAAAGGTAGGAAAGCGGAAAGAAAAAAGAAGGGAGGGAGGAAAAGAAAGGGAAAAACAGAAATTAAGAGAGGAAATTGAGAAAAAAGAGGGGGGAAGAAAAAACAGGAGAAACAGGAGGAAAAATAGGGGAAATATAGAGAAATAAAGGAGAAAACAGGGGAAAGAGAGAAAATGTAAAAAAGGGAAAAGAGAGAAAAGTAAAAGGGGAAACGAAAGAAAAATTAGGGAAAAAAAGAGGGACAGAAAAATAGGAGACAATCCAGCGGAAAAAGGAGAGAGGAAATAAAAACAGGAGGAAGAGGAGAAAAAGATAAAAAGGGGAAAAAAGATGAAAAGAGAAGAAAAAAGGGGAAAATGGGAGAAAGTTAAAAAGGGGAAAGTGAAAAAAAGGGATGAAAAACAGAAAATAAGGGGAGAAATTGAGGAAAGGGGGGAGGAAAAGAAAGAAATTGGGAGAAAATGGGAGGAAAGGTGGGAAAGAAAAAGTGGGAAGAGAGGAAAATGGGAAAAAAATAGGGGGCAAGGGGGATGAAAAAGGGAGAAAAAAATAAAGAGAAAAAGGAAAAGGCAGAGAAAAAACGGGGAAACAGGAAAAAAGGAAAAATGAAAAAAAGAGGAAAAACAGAGAGAAAAAAGAGGAGAAAATGGAAAAATATGGGGGGAATTAACTGACAAAAGAAGAGGGGAAATGGGAAAAGAGAGAAAAAAACAGAAAAAAAGAAAAAAGAGGGAAAGAAAAAAATTGTGGAGAAAAGGGAGGAAAATGAGGAAAGAAAAAAGGGAAAGAAAGAAAAAGAAACAAGGGATGAAAACGGAGAAAATGGGGGAAATGAAAAGAGGGAGAAAAATGTGGGAAAGGTGAAAAGAGAAAAAAGGGAAAAAATGGGAAAATGGGGAAAGAGGAAAAAAAGGAGGAAATGAAAAAACAGGAAAAGTTCAGAAAAAAAAGAGGAGAAATAATGAGGAAAGGGAGGAAAAATTAAACAAGGGGGAAATCGAGAAAAAAGAGGGACATGAGAGAAAAGTGGGAAAGGGAAAAGAGAAGGAAAAAAGGAGGGAAAAGGAGAAAAGGAATGGGAAGAAGAAAGGAAAAGCTGGAAATGAAAAGTGTAAAGGAAAAGTGGAGAGGGATGTTTCAGCTGTGTCAGATGTGCACTGTGTTCTCCACAGCTCTCCCTGACTGAGGGCTTGATGGAGATGATGAGATTAATGTCAGCGCTGTCACAGCTGATGCAGAGGAAGTATTACATTCTGTCATTGCGACAGCTCATGAACTTCTCTTATTGCCAAACTCAAGTCAAACAACTCATATACCCTGTTAATAACGCTGCAGGAACACAGACACACACACACACACACGTTTGCGTAAGTGCTGACAGCAGCGAAACACACACACTCACTTGACGGAGACGGACTCGTAGCAGCCGGAGTCGTCATCCAGAAGCTCGTCATCGCTGCAGAGGCTGTTGTAGCGCTGCTTCAGCGGCTTCGGCACCATCAACGACATCTATTGGAGAACACAGCTGTCAATCAAACTCACACTGCACAACGGCTGCTTCTGATTGGAGGAAACACTCCATTCATTACTGGCAGGCGTGAGGACATTTGAAGAGGTGACATGATGCACTCCAGTCATGATCCAATAACTCCAAGCTGAACTCACAGTAGTGTATATATTGATGATACTGTATGATTATAGTCGGCCGACTGCTGATTACAATGCTGCATTCTGCATAAAAATGTGCCAGACTCTGTGGCCAAAACATTGTAGATTTACTTAAATGTGTGTGTATAATATAGATTTGTCAATTATTCATTATTTAATTCATATTTTTGCTTGTTTCCTTCTGCGTTTTTTACTTCTTTTTACACACACACACGCACACACAAACACACACACACACACACACACACACACACACACACACACACACACACAAACACAAACACAAGCACGCGTACACACACATTCAAAAACAAACATGCACACAAATACACACATGCTGAAACAAACATAACAGACACACAAACAAACATGCTGACACACAAACACACACACAAACACAAACACAAGCACGCGTACACACACATTCAAAAACAAACATGCACACAAATACACACATGCTCAAACAAACATAACAGACACACAAACAAACATGCACACACACACACACACACACACACCCACAAACACACACACAAACACAAATTCAAACAAACAAAAACACACAGACACAAAAAGGTACACACACTAAAACACAGACACAAGCGCACATGTGCACATACACACACAAACAAACACATGTACACACACACATTCAAAAATAAACATGCACACATGTTCAAACACACACAAACACACATTCAAATGCATATTCACACACAAACACACTCCAACACACAGACACACACACTCAAACACAAACAGACACACGCACACACACACACACACAAACATGCACACACATTCAAAAACAAACATGCACACGCACACACACGCATTCAAACACACACAAACATAAACAGGCGCACACACACACTCAAACACAAACAGACAAACGCACGCACACACACACACACACACACAAACAAACACGTGCACACACATTCAAAAACAAACATGCACACACACACAAACATGCATTCAAACCCCAACACACAAACATAAACAGGTGCACACACACACTCAAACACAAACAGACAAACGCGCGCACACACACACACACACACACACACACACAAACAAACACGCACACACACATTCAAAAACAAACATGCACACACACACAAACATGCATTCAAACGCCAACACACAAACATAAACAGGCGCGCGCACACACACACACTCAAACAGAAACACAAACGCGCACACACACACTCAAACAGAAACAGAGAAACGCACACACACACACACACACACACAAACAAACACGTGCACACACATTCAAAAACAAACATGCACACACACACACACACACAAACATGCATTCAAACACCCACACACAAACATAAACAGGTGCGCACACACACTCAAACACAAACAGACAAACGCACACTCACACACACACAAACAAACACGCACACACACATTCAAAAACAAACATTCACACACACACACACAAACATGCATTCAAACACTCACACACAAACATAAACAGGCGCACACACACACTCAAACACAAACAGACAAACGCACACACACACACACACAAACAAACACGCACACACACATTCAAAAACAAACATTCACACACACACACAAACATGCATTCAAACACCCACACACAAACATAAACAGGCGCACACACACACTCAAACAGAAACACAAACGCGCACACACACACACAAACAGTCGAACACACACACAAACAAACAAACAGACATGCACAAACTCAAACACAAACGCACACAAATAGACACAAACGCACACAAAAACGCACACAACCAAGCATAAAATGCAAACAAGCACAGTCAAATAAACACACACACAAACACACATTCAAAAACACCCACACACAGCTTTACTCTCTGATTAAACTCATCCTGTAGGATTTATAAGCATTTTGAGAAATGAGGACGTCACCAATGTCCCCATATTTCACCTGCTTTTTGTAATACCCGTGTCATACCCATGTCATTATGCAGATTTGTGTCCTGATATGTCACAAAAAACACGCACACGCACACACACACACACACACGCTTAAACACACACACAAAGACACTCAAACACACACAGAAAGCGAATGGCAGACACACAGATGATCAGTGTATGCAGGAGTGTTGTGCTCTCCACAAACCTTGCTGGTCATGTCTATGAGTTTAGCGTCTCTGCAGGACTCTCTGCGCTCGTCATATTCATCTGAACTGTCCTCTGAATCCAACTCTGCACACAGCACAAGAACACAACCACACACATCACTACACACACTCACCGCCATCAACATACAATGCAGGATCACGATCGAACAGACTGGGATACACACATTCACACATCTTCACACAAAATGGGAGATTTTATGTGTGTGTATGTGTGTGTGTGTGTGTGTGTGTGTGTGTGTGTGTGTGTGTGTGTGTGTGTGTTCTCTGAATCTGACCCTTTTACGTTTTGATCCTAATTGTGGCGTTTGATGACTGTCGCTTTAAATGCAAATGAGACTGTGCTTACATGCTACTGCTGTTTCATAGATATTTACACACTCGATGCACACCCTATGCTGTTGTTGTCTATTGGAAAGAAGTGCGTCAGCAGAGCCGACATTTTAGTACAGGGTATCGCACTTGATATAAATGTGGACCAATGTGCTCTGGAGTAGAGGTCTGCATTCCCTGCGGCGCCGCGGGACCCGACCAGATTTCTACAGCGCGGCTATAAATTTCCGAATAAATCACGGGAGCGGTCGGTAACGGGTTTAATTTGGGACGGGAGCGGGCTGTCTGGCAATATCGCTCCCGGCTCCCGAGTGAGCACGCGTATGTATGTGTGTAAATGAAATAGCGCGATGCTGTGTTTGTTGCAGTGTGTGTGTGTATGTATGTGCACGCGCGAATGAGTGTGTGTGTGTGTGTGTGTGTGTGTGTGTGTGTGTGTGTGTGTGTGTGTGTGTGTGTGTGTGTGTGTGTGTGTGTGTGCGCACGCGCGATTGAGAGATAGAGAGCTTTGCCTGTGTTTGTGCTTAGTGCTTATGAGTGTGTGTTAGAGGGCGCGCGCGCGCGAATGAGAGAGAAAGCTTTGTCTGTGTGTGTGTGCTTGGTGCTGTGCGTGTGTGTGTTTATACAGACAGCTTGTTATAGGCTGTCTGGACTGTATAACTGGGTGATTTTCATTTTTTTTCTCCCCCCGCTCTTTAGCGGGATCGGGCACAGCGGATAGAAAACGGGGCGGGTCGGGCAGCGGGACATCAAGTGCTTAATATAAGCGGGAGCGGTCGGGTTCCGGCTAAAACCTGGCGGGTGCGGGCGGGAGCAAAATTTAGTCCCGCGCAGATCTCTACTCTGGAGGACTGTCCATCCAGAGCCAGAGATATCCACACATACACATATATCTATGATCAGGAGTTTCCCGCTGGTCAGTAGGCTATGCAAACATTTTATTTCAATTACAGAAATTAGAAAGAGACTAAGCTGAAAAGAAAATGAATAATTTGACATCACTTTTCTATATTGCTGGATGAGTGAACGCACAGGTATTGTTGATAAAGTGTGTGTGTGTGTGTGTGTGTGTGTGTTATCCTTCCTGCATGCTAAATTTGATTTTCATGTGAGTCCTGAAGCACACGCCCTCTCCTGCTGTCACTTTAAAGGTTCAGGACACCCTGGAGAACTTTTTAATATATATTAACAGATTTGTGTGAGTTGAGCATCAGTTAAGACAATGTTAGCACCTGTCAGCTTTAATTGTGGGGTGAACTGGATAATTTTGAGCTTCTGTAAGCTGATTTCAGCTTCCGGGTTTAAAATGATTTTTGGGGCGGATCAAAATCGGCGACGTAGCGCAGTACTGCAAGTGCAACGATGACGCGTCGGTTTCTCATTATTATTCATAGCGGAGTTTCCTTATCCTATGAGAAGAGCCGGCTGCTTAATTATTCATGAGAGCACGTGCTTTCGAAGGCAAGGCATGCCAGTTAAGCAAGCTTTGTGACACAGACCCACGGCACGCAGTAGCCATTCATGAAGGCTCGTATGTGTTTGTTTCCAGCCTGATCTCACGAGAAAACGTAAGTATTTTACATTTTGCCAGTTTAGTGGCTAATTCGTACGAGTTCAGTCATACGAAATGGTATGATTTTAAAAAGGAGGCGTAGCACCTAACCCCCCCCTAACCCCAACCGTCATTGGGGAATAAGCAAATCGTGCTAAATTGTACGAATTAGATCGTACGAATTCATACGAATTAGCCACTAAATGAAGAAGTTACGAATTGCCGTGAGATTGTGTTGGTTTGTTTCCATGATCCTTGATCTTGTCAGGGCCGATCATACAGCAAAGCTGTGTGTGTGCTGCAGGCATTTTTGTCGGGAGAGCAGTGCGAGAATTGAAGAATGGTAATTATAATAATGATAATTATCGATATCGAATTATCGCCCAGCCCTACAGCAGATGTTCCAAAAGTTGCATGTAAGAGAGAAACACGTCAAACTTATAAAATGTGAGGAGCGCGCGCTCATGTGAGGGCTCATGGAATCAACTTAAAGGTGAGGAATGGACTGTCTTTGACAACTTGTATCATCATCCAACATATTATCTGAGTAGCCTACGTTTACATGGACACCAATTCTCTGATTTTAATATGATTAAGACACTACTCTATCAAGAGTCTACCACGTAAACATTTATTTTTTAATATCTTAAACGACCATAGACACAAACTGCGGAGGAAACATTTAAAGGCTGGTGACGCAATGACGTTGACGGATCTATGTGCTGTAACATGTAACTGGGAATCATGAATGTAACATTGATAAAGCAGATCATGTAAACACCTGAATCACATTACTGTCTTATTCAGAGTAAGGCAAATCACTAGATCCCTGATGTCCATGTCAAAGTAGTAAACCTCAAACCCAGAAAAAAGGTGCTCCTGATTTTGATGACAGCCTTTCCACAGGTTGGTAAGCTAATGTAATGTTTAATGCAAATCTTGCATTTATGCTAATAAACAAATGATCAAAAGAAATATATTAATGCAATTCAAATATATAAAATATGAATTGATGTTTACTTTAAACTTATTATAAGTATTTATATGGTTCAATTATAATGATAGTGATATATATATATAATTTTTATTTTTTATTTATTTATTTTTTTTGTCGATTAATTTTCTGTCTAAAAGGTATCGGTTCAGGCACCGTTTTGGCACCGGTACCGTTTTAAAAGTATCGATTTAGCACCGGTATCGAAAAAACCCCAACAATACCTGTTCCTAGACACAAGGCGCATAAGCAGCGCGCAAAATGCTCACGGCCGTTAGCAAACAATTCAAAAAAGGTGCCCCTCAACATATAAACCGTGTTCGCTGTGATCGCCCCTGACTGTATTTGCACGCAATTGACAAACAGTCACAGTCAAATTAAACTTTAGTGACAAAACCATCCGGTGTACTGTCCTGCGTGTCTTGCACGGTTGTTGCTAGAGCAGATACGTTTGCGGCCGGAAGTTAACGAAAAATATATTTCTATTATTTATTAAATTTCTCATTTGTTGTATTTCATTAACGTCTACCCTCACCCCAACCCTAAACCCAACCATCACACTAATGTAAAAACAGTTGTTGTACCAAGTATTAGTTATGTTATCTATTAAATTACCCAATAAAATGTATTTTTTAACGCCTACCCCCAACCCAACCCTAAACCCAACCATCACAGTACTGTAAAAATATTAATTATTGTCATACAGTGTCATTTAAAAATGCTGCTTTATAAATGTGCATATCGCACTTCCGGCCGGCCGCATATCCGATCTAGACTTTACTGTCTTGCACGCTGGTGACGCACAAAAGTCTGTAGCTCCGCCCTCTTCCGAAAAAGAGCACAATCTCATTTGCATTTAAAGCGACAGTCAAACACCAAAATTAGGATCAAAGCCTGAAAGTGTCAGTTTCAGAGAGCTGGAGAACATTATCTGTGTGCTAATCCCAGCTCAAACTCACTCACACACACACACACACACACACACACACACACACACACACGCACACGCACACACACACTCACACACACACACACACACTCTCTCACACACACACACTCACACGCACGCACACGCACACTCACACACACTCACACAAACTCACACACACTCACACACACTCACACACACTCACACACACTCACACACACTCACACACACTCACACACACTCACACACACTCACTCACACACACACACACTCACACACACTCACACACACTCACACACACTCACACACACACACACACACACACACACACACACACTCACACACACACACACACACACACACACACAGTAATAGTAATGGGTAATGGGGGCAGAATAGGTCTCCTTTAGATGTAATCTAACATTGAATGTTCAACTCACTGTTTTTGTGTGGCGGCGGGGCGTCTCTCCTCAGGCTGTCGTGTGCAGGTCTGACCCGCGGAGGAATGTCTGGCACTGGATCCGGACCTGCTGGATCATCTGCAGGAGCACTGGAGCCACACACACACACAGAAGATTCATCAGTACCAGAAGAAAACCTGCGCACAACACTGATCATCCGATACAGCTTCTTCATCATGAGCGAAGACCAAGACTGAACAGAGAGAGAGCGGGACAAGTGTGTGTGTGTGTGTGTGTGTCTTCAGTCGTGTCTCTGCACGCCTGTGAGAGTTTAGAAACACCTGATACAACAGGTTTATGATAAAGATCCACCAAAACACCTGTGCTGAGAGAAGTCAGGTGAACACACACACACACTGACAGCTACACAAACTGAGCACATTAAAGGGTCAGTTCACGCAAAAAATGACATTTAATCATTAAGGAACAACTTATACATTGTATAATTAAAGGGATAGTTCCTGCAAAAGTGAACGTTCTGTCATTAAAGGGGTAGTTCGCACACCTGTTTATTATGGAATGGTCCTGTTATTAGAGATTATTGGTCAAAATATTTTTATTATTTTTATTAATTCATTCATTTTCTTGTCACTTAGTCCCCCTATCAATCCAGGGTCACCACCGCGGAATGAACCGACAACTTATTCAGCACATGTTCTACGCAGCGGATGCCCTGCCAGCTGCGACCCATCACAGGGAAACACCCATACACAATCATTCACACTCATACACTACGCATGTGTTTGGACTGTTGGGGAAAACCGGAGCACCTGGAGGAAACCCATGCGAACGCAGGGAGAACATGCAAACTCCACACAGAAACACCAACTGACCCAGCCGAAGCTCCAACCAGCGACCTTCTTGCTGCGAGATGTCAGCACTACCTACTGCGCCACTGCATCGCCTGTCAATTTCATTATTACTGTTTATTATACTTATTTTATATATTGGAAGAGAGTTTTTAGTATTTTATATATGAAGGTAGAGAGTTCATTAAATACTTCATTACTAGGGCCAGACAGAATCTGCAGACGTTTTTTGGTAATTCTGCAGGTAATTTTGGTAAAAATCTGTGGATTTCTGCTGAATTATTATAAACTTTAATATATGAAATAAAAATATTATCTTTTTAATTTTTATTTAATGTTTAAAATGCAAACCCAATTAGATTCACTTTATTTGATAAACAAAGCAAGTCTCTCATATAATATCTCTGCTAAAAGACAGAAAATGTTACTGCACACACTGCATTGTACATAAATCAGATGAACATTTTCACATTAGTCAATAATATTACTGTACTTACTTTAAAAACTGAATAAAAATAGATTTAAACACATATACTCAAGTAAATAAACAGAATTAAAGATGGGCTAAAAATCTGCGAAAATCGGTGTGCACAGATTCCATGTGGGCCTACTCATTACTTCAGCTTAAATGGAGTAAGTTCACCGTACTCGTATTGATTAGTTTAACTCAAATGTTTGTAGTAATCGGTTTCCTCAAACTGTTTGAGTTGCCTTAACATATTGGGTTTTACAGCACTCAGTTGGTTTGAGTTCTCTTCATTTATTGTGTTTTAATGTGCTCAAATTGCTTCTATTACTTAAATGTAGTGAGTTCACAGCACTGATTAGCATTAGATTTTGAACTTTAATGGTTTGTTGCAATCGGTTTCTTTAAATGGTTTGAGTTTTTTGGTGGGTTTTACAGTGTATATACAGTTGAAGTCAGAATATTAGCCCCCCTGAATTATTTGCCACCCTGTTTAATTTTATTCCCAATTTCTGTTTAACGGAGAGAAGCTTGTTTTCAACACATTTCTGCACATAATAGTGTTAATAACTCATCTCTAATAACTGATTTATTTTCTCTTTGCCATGATGACAGTAAATAATATTAGACTAGTTCTTTTTCAAGACACTTCTACACAGCTTAAAGTGACATTAAAAGGCTTAACTAGGTTAATAAGGTTAACTAGGCAGGTTAGGGTAATTAAGCAAGTTATTGTATAATGATGGTTTGTATGTGGACTATCGGAAAAAAAAATTTGCTTAAAGGGTCTAATAATATTGTCCCTTTTATGGTTTTTAAAAAATTAAAAACTGCTTTTATTCTTGCTTTCTCTAGAAGAAAAAATATTATCAGACATACTGTGAACATTTCCTTGCTCTGTTTATCATAATTAAGGAAATATTCAAAAAAATAATAATTCAAAATGGGGCTAATAATTCTGACTTCAACTGTATGTGTATATATATATATATATATATATATATATATATATATATATATATATATATATATACAGGGCTCAACAATAAGGACTGCCCGATGGCCCGGGGCCAGCGTGTGAGATGCTCGGGACAGTAGACAGGATAGTTATACTAGATACTGCTTCCTTGTTACTAAAGTTTAATTTGCCTGTGACTATTTGTCAATTGCGTTCAAATAAAGTTCTAGAATTGAGAAACAGTTCGTATTTTCAAGCCTTCAAATGCTACCTTCTCAGTTCTTCTTATCTGATTGGATGTTGTGAGCACGTTATCAGTACAGTGAAGAGACAGCAACATGGCGATGACATCAAATGATGATGCTAAAGGAATACATTTGTTTCTAACATCTTGGAAGCAGACATATACGAGGGTACACCACGACTAAAAAAAATTAGTGATCTTTTGTACAGTTTGCCATCAGTTTGGCAGGTCTTTAGCCATGTTTTGTTTCAAAACACTTTGAATTTTGCTCATTACACATTTATTAAAAATTTTGAAATATTTAAATTCTATATATACAAACATTTGGCACATTTTTTTTATTTGTGGCTAAGAAATTTACTTTTTTTAGTGGGGCCAGTGAAAATATTGGCAGGGCAAGTAAAAATCTGAACCACTGGTCCGATTGGGCCAGTAGAAAAAATCCTTAGCGTTGAACCCTGATATATACATATAATTAAAGGGATAGCTCACCTAAAAAATAAACACTCTGTAACTAAAGGTATAGTTCAAGCTAAAATGAACACTTCTGTGAAACTTCTTATCACAAACGCACCATGCTTTGCCACAAAAAACCTGCAAGTCCAATTAAGGAGGTAAAAGAAATACTCAGGAGTGTTTTCTGAGACAGTAAACCCTTTATAATGGTGTAAACAGAGTACATGCTGGTAAATTTGGCCACATTCAGCCTACAGTGACCACAGGAAGTTTATTTCAGCATCTGTGCAGTGTTTGTTAAATGTTTAATGTTTATCGGACTGGAAGCACATTTCCTCGTGTGTGTTAAAGATCAGGTCCTTGTGGACGGTCAAACAATAGTGTTTCCTGAGACCCCTGCGGACCAGCGGAACTACACACCATTTATAGTCTGTTTCACAACACAAAACATCTGCTAAATACTGTGTCATGAATGAAGCCTTTGCCAACTCCTCAAAAACTCCTGGATAAGATTCAGAAGTGAAGAATTCACAGGGCACCGATGATGCAAAATCTACGTTTGTAAGCTGTGTGGACAGAACTGTGTTGTGTCTACAGCCATACTGGAGTGACAGAAACACAACAAGTCTCTTTTTTAAATCCTGATGTTAAAATAGGATCCAAGTCCCAGTGATTTTGAGGCCCAATAGTGCAGTTTTCACCGAATTGATTGACAGGCATGTATTGACATGTGTCCTTAGTAACACATGTAAGATTTGCAAAGAAACTTTAAAAGTTTAAGATGTGTTCAGCTCCCTATAATCAGCCACACACACACACACACACACGTAGGTGGAGGGTGGGGTGAAGAAGCTCATTTGCATTTAAAGACACAGGCTACAGAAACAGCAACAGGTTTCTTTGAGCTCAAAATGTGCATATTCTGCATTGTGTAATAAGTAATCTGATGGGTATTTTAAGCTGAAACTTCCTGATACATCCTGCCAGAGGTTGCGTTACACTTTCTCATTGTCCGTCCTTTTGACGGAGAGGGTTGTAAAATTTCCGTCATAACTTATTATTGATCGTTATTTAATTTGCAGACTTCATTCATATTTTAATAATGAACTTGCTAAATTATTCATTTATTTATTTGACAATTGAACAATAACTTATATCTGCCTGAACTCATACCTTCCTCCAGCGTCGACCTGAACTGGGTGCTTGCCTGTGCGTAATCAAATGCATTAAAGGAGACTGCGGGGGCACTCCTCTGAGTCCGGTAGTGCTCACAACGCACTCCAACGCACCCCAGATAGCAAAATACACTCGGGCTAGTCCCGGCTAGATTATCACCTGCCGCAGACTCCGGCTGCCTTACTCGGATGCCTGTGGACTCACTGCCCGATTCCGGCCTGAGTCAATCAGGCCAGATGCGACGGCCGTACGCGAGCTGAAGCTACAGCATCAGAGCCAGAATTCAGCCTGGAGCTGGCGCCACTCTTCATATACCTTCGTATAAAACCTTTTGGTATTACATTGGTACTTGATGCATGGTATTACAACCATTTGAGCTGATATAACAGCAAACGCAGGCTATAACGTAAACACAAAGTGTAGGCACTGCGTTTAACCTTTGAATGAAATGCAAACAGCATACATATCCTATAACACAAAGGACAAAACAAATAATAATAAACGTTTACTGATTGCAAAAAACTAATAATAATAAAAATAAATAAATTATTTTGTAGTGCACAAGAACGTCAACAGAAAAACAATAAACCTGAAGTCATTTCTCGCTGATCGTACTCAGTTTGTTCAAATTAAAGATTTTAAGTCAAGATCGCAGATTGTCACTACTAGTGTCCCACAGGGTTCTGTACTGGGTCCACTTCTGTTAATCATATATCTCCTGCCTCTTGGTCACATTTTCAGAAAATACAACACACAATTTCACTGTTATGCTGACGACACTCAACTCTACCTGTCCACCAAGCCCTCCAGTTCTTTTCCTCCTGCTTTGAGCAGATGTTTAGCTGAAATAAAAATCTGGCTTTCAGCTAACTTTTTAAAATTTAACAGCGACAAGGCTGAAGCCCTTCTCATCGGCACTAAAAGTGTTTTGGATAAAGCTGATCATTTCACTATAGACATTGATAACGGCACAATTTTTCCCTCTGTGCAGGTAAAGAGTTTGGGTGTCATCTTGGATAGCACACTCTCATTTGAAGGTCACATTAATAATATTACACGTTCTGCATATTTCCACCTGCGTAATATCACTCGTCTCCGCCCTTCTCTCACAACCAATAACACAGCCATTCTCATCCACGCATTAGTTACTTCACGTCTAGACTACTGTAATGCACTTCTTTCTGGACTTTTCCAAACTTCTCCATAAACTCCAAGTGGTTCAGAACCATGCAGCTCGTGTCATCTGTAGGACCCCATCT
The DNA here is from genome assembly GCF_052040795.2 of Danio rerio. Classification (NCBI taxonomy): domain Eukaryota; kingdom Metazoa; phylum Chordata; class Actinopteri; order Cypriniformes; family Danionidae; genus Danio; species Danio rerio. Next base: position 51,178,324 of record NC_141035.1, read on the forward strand.
CACGAGCACGTCACACCACTCCTCTATCAGCCTCACTGGCTTCAGTAAAGTATTGAATTGATTTTAAAATATTACTTCTAACTTTCAAGGCACTTCATAATCTCACTCCTCAATATCTCACTGAACTTCTCCATATCTACACCCCTTCTCGTACCCTTAGATCAGCCAACAACTTCACCCTGGCACCACCTCGCACTCGATTGAGCACAATGGGAGACAGATCCTTCAGCTCTATGGCTCCTCGGCTATGGAACTCACTTCCAGTAGATCTTAGGAGCAGTGATAGTCTTCACACTTTTAAATCCTGTCTAAAGACCCATATTTTTAAGCAGGCTTTTACTTAACAATGTTTTTATCATGTTTTTATTATGATCTTTTATATTCGCTATTGTGTTTTAACCCGTTTGGTCAATGATTGTTTTTAGTAATGTTTAATCTGTTTAGCATGTCTGCTGATGCTTATTGTAAGGCGACCTTGGGTGTCTAGAAAGGCGCCATTTACAAATAAAATGAATTATTATTATTATTAAACCTGACCTTCTTGCTAGCTGCCGCTTGGTTGGATCGTATTTTTGTCTGTTTGTTCTTCATCGTCCACTGCATCACTTCCTCTTTTTTTCCACCTTTATTATTAATATCACAACTATTTGGCCGTTTAAAGGATCTTCTCACACTTAGCTGCTGTGACTTTTTGCAACTGTACGCAGCGGTGACAAGGAGGAGACAAAACCAAGGCAATCGCCATCAGCTGGACAGGAGTGGGAATTACAGTTAGCTACAAATTACAATTGATCCCCCTCAGCATAACCCGTCAAAATGACGGATCACCTTCAGATTTTTCCATCACTGCTAAAAAAAAATCAGTCAATGATGGAAAATATTCGGTTAACGCGACCTCTGCATCCTGCAGACACCTTGTAAAAGTGGTAAAACAGGATTCATCCATGCATGAAACAGCACTGGTTTTCCCTCATGACCATCAGCTTCCATATGCACCTCCATATATAGATCAGAGACTGACTGAGATGACTACAGTTTCACTGCTCGTGTGTCATTGTGAAAACAGAAACCACTTCATCCTGCCAGCATTGACAAAGAGAGAAGCAAATACACCTTTCTGTTAGTGTGACAGATCACGGATCAAAGATTCAGTCCTCATTTTAATGCTTTAACCTGAGAAAAAGCTACTCATAAAAAAATCTTTAAAATGTGAGTGATTGACTGAAATATCACCGCAACTAGGGATGCTCAAAATAATCGATTAACCGTTAACAGAAAGGGTGTGTTGGTGACCAGTTAAACGATTAAAATTATTATTTTATATATTTTTAGTTTGGCTGCATAAGTGGCCGATTGAATGCGCCTTTGCGTTAAGAGGGGCATCTTTTGCACGCGGCTCATCCCAGAGCAGCAGTTTGTGTTGTCAAGACAACTACAGAGAACTTTTAAAGAGCTTGGTTTCTGCTACATTCATTCTTCCATGGCGGGGACCAAAATGCATCCCGCCACGGCTACATTACCCATTCAAAACATTCAGTTATTGTTGTTGTTTTTAATAGCGGATTATAATCGCATCAAAACGTATTAAAAGGTAAGTGGATTATAACAGCACAAGCTTTTCTGTAACCGTATAGTGCTGTGCGCTATCTGTCTAACCCTTGGGCGTTACGTGCTGACTGACTGACAGGTGCGCGATGCGTGAAGTCAGCAAACACGCAGAAGCTTTCAGTTAAGATGAACACAGTTTCTATAGTTATACTTTATTTATAGATAAAGTATGACTCTGCATATAATCACTCTATCATGCTGGAGTTTATAGCCGTTTCGCTTTACTTCAGAACGCATTAACACCGCTCTGAAGGTCTAATCGCTGTTTTAAGTTATCCAGAGCTGTATGAATGTACAAATCTTGAATATCACAATATTATTAAATATTACAATTGTAACAACACAGACAGCAACACTTTTGCACAATCGATACCCAGCTGATTCAGTTGTTTCATAAGAGGACCGCACTTCTTCTCTTCTGTTTTCCTTGTTTTCCTTGCGCCTTATTTTCGGGCCCTTGTTCAACTGCAAGACATATTTGACTTGCGGGATGATAACGTATAACCCGTGCCTACAGACACATTTGCCAAAGAAGCAAAATGAAAGAAGAATAAGCTGTTTAACAGACGTGTTGATGCCAAAAAAAGCGCTGATGTTGACCTGGATCTGCATCATAAACGCAACAAATAGGCTTTACCTTTTATTTTACAGCTTATAAAGCATGTATGCACATTAATGCAATATCATATTTAAACAACACAACTGTTTACAAAAAGTCAACATATGCGCGCGTTGCTGTCTTTTCATCACGCAGCGCGCACTTGAACCGCGAGGGAGAGGAAACCATATCAAGACATAATCTTTAAAATAATGATTTCTATTAAAAATGTAAAAAGGTTTTGTGATTATAATAATAACAGCGGGGCATTAAATAAATGCATATTTTCCGTGGAGCGAGTGATTTGAGGAAATCCGTAATTTTTATTTGACGAAAGACAAAAATATGATTGGAAAAAAACAGCCTATGCCGGTTATTAAAAATAATCAGTCAGTGTTTTCGTTTTGTAAAATAAATTAATTATTGAAGTGAAAATAATTGAGGGCAGTCCTATTTATTTTATTCATTTTATTTAGTTTATTCTGTTCTTCTGTGTTAAACACTGCAGGTGCGTGAAGATGCTCTGTTTTTATGTTCTATTATTAATATGCTAGCATATAAAAATAAATCAGTATTTTAAAATGCAATATTTAATGTGTCAGACACAAAATAGACACGTCAATTTGTTTAATATAAAATTGATAGTAATCAGACCAGTTACCCGTTAATAACCGATTAATGAGCGGCGGTTGTCAGTTAGCAAAATTAACCGAAATGAGTATCCCTAACAGCAACACATACCTAATCGAGTATTGCTTTCCTTAACATTTTACACAAATTAATTAGAGAAGCATCATGAAAAGAAAAAGCACAGTTTGATTGCTAAATGTGAGCGGCTGGTGTTCAATCTTCACTCCAGCGGTAGAGCAGAGTGTGACGAGTTCATCAGCAGAGGAGAACAGAACAGGTTAGCTTCATAAACTGCAATGCACACAACATGAGTGACGTATCAGAGTTCAGAAGAGGACAGAGTGTTGGTGCTCGTCTGATATGTGACCAAGACAGCAAGCCGTCACGCTCAAGAGCTGCAGTGTCCAGAGTAGGGTTGTAACAATATACCGGTATGACGGTCTACCACGATTTGAACGTGCACGATTATCATACCATGAACAATTGCATATCAACGGTTTTAACCCTTAAAGACCGAGACAGCCGCCCGCGGCTAAAAATAAGTATTGCTCTTAAATGTTTAATAACTTTTGATCCGCTGATCCGATTCATACAATTCAAAGATTGGCATAAAGAAGAGAATCTCAGCTTTCCAGTGCTGTATCACATAACATTCGCGGACTTTCAGAGGCTCCGGAATCAGTGCGTTTACGTCATCAACATTTGACAACGCTGATTTGACAAAGAAACGCTCGTCACTGTGTCTCCGGACAAACCAGACATGATACATTGATGCATTGTCCCTCCTCCATGCCCAGATTGGTTCAAACTCGCTATATCACAACCAATAAGCATAGGTTTCGCTTTTGTTTGTGGACCAACATGAGCTTTTTGAACAACACGGAATGAGAGATAGGCATACATTTATGCGCGGCTAAATAAAACGCAAAAAAAAAAAAGTTTTGCATGAAATAATTCTCATACTAAGTACTTTTGCATCCACAGCAGCACAGAAACATGACAAAACAGTGACACAGCAAAGACGAACTGCTGCTCTTGCTGTTTTCAAAAGACGCAAATGAAGATGCAGCTGTTTGTCTGCATTGCAGACAACCATATCCAAATCCATATCCACAGACAACCATATCCATGCTGGCACATAAAACCTAAGGATGTTCCATATTGAATCTAGTTTCATTATGTAACTATTTATAGTATAGTAAATATTTATATCTATTTTTTACTGAGGATTTGCACCATGTTTATTTGGACTTTATTTGGACTTTGACACATTATTTATTATTTTCTTATTTTTATTTGTTCATTGTAAGTGGTGTTGTTTATAGTAACTAAAAATATATTATTTGGAAAAAGTCAAATTTGATTCACTGTTCTATTATTTTGTAACATTTGTAACATACCGTATACCGCGAAACCGTCAAACCGTGGTATTGTTTTAGACGATTATCATACCGTGAAAAATTCATACCGTTACAACCCTAGTCCAGAGTAATGTCAGCAAACCACCAAGAAGAAGAACCACATCCAGCAGGAGGAACTGTGGACGGAAGAGGAAGCGGATGCTCGGCTGACATGTGCAGCTCGACTCTACATGTTTCCAGCAGAACTGTTGGTCTGGAGATCCACTGGGTTAATATACATGGCCGGCTGCTGTAGCCAAACCTTTGCTCACTCCTGCCAATGTTTCAATGGTGCCAGCAGTGAAAATCTGGGGCTGTGGATAATGTGAAACATGTATTGTTCTCTGATGAGTACACCCTCACCGTCTTTCCCACATCTGAGAGAGTTATGGTGTGGAGAAGCCCCAATGAGGCGTCCCACCCTGACTGCTGATGCCCAGAGTGAAGCATGGGGTGGATCAGTGATGGTTTGGGCTCAATATTAGGGCACTTCCTTGGCCCAATACTTGCACTAGATAGGTGTTAAGTCACTGCAAAGCACTACCCAACCATTCTGGAGCTCCATGTAACCCAATGGGTCACGCATTGTGTCCTGAAGGTGGTGCAGTGCATTAGTGTGATAATATACCAACACACACAGAAAGACTGGTGACAGAGTGGTTTGATGAACATAACGCCTGTTTCACATTGCAAGCGTCAGCGGCGCGTGAGCAGAGCGTGAGCAGCACGTATGTCGAGCAGTAGCAGCACGCAGGCGTTTGCCTTTCACACCAGCTGCGTCTGCAGCGTGCAGCTCTTCGGCAGCTGCTGCAGAGATCAGCCTATCTGTCTATTCTATCTAGTTACCCATGCCTCTCTATATACAAATACACCTTTTAAACTTTACATCTGCACCAAGGCCCCTCCTATGCTGTTTCTTTAACCTGCAAATGTTTATTTTACAAATTATATAGATCAAATAGTGCTGTATGCTTCTCAAGCTAACTTATATGAGAAGTGTCTACAGTCAGAAGACAATCGCCTGTGATATCATGTCATTTGGTTTTTGATTATCAGGTTGCTGTAGACCTAGTTATAATCATATTTATACAATATAGTTATAATGATATTTATACATGATCAAACTAGTGTTGCTTTCTCCGCTTCAGTAATGTCCAGCGGCAGAATAACAGCTCGTTAATTCATGCTCGTGCAGATGATGAGACGGACAAAAGTAACCAATGCATGCCATTCTTTTACTTATTTTCGTGTTGTCAGATTCACAGAGCAAACAGCCCCCGGTAGGAATAACTCGAGTGAACATAAAACAAAGCCAATTAAAACTTTCTTGCTCTGCTCAGCTGCACAGCACACAGCGAGCTCACATCATCCAGCATGCGGACACTTTCAAAACTGAGCAGCACAAAGGGAGGAAATCAGTGTGTTGAGGATCTGTCCAGTGTGTTTTTGAGGCTTTTCTTATTTAAAGTTTCAGGTAGGCCTGCTTTAAGTGTGAAGAGCAGGTAATGACCTTCTCTACTCCAGTGTTGTGAATGCTGATCTGCTAATCTGACAGACACAACATGATTGAAAAACAGCAATAAACTCCATGTTACAGGTCAAAATTTAATGCAGAACTAAATGCATTCATTCACTGATTATTAAAACTAACAGGAACAATTAGTCTTGGAGAGAGTGTTTCCTGTCATGAACGAGACACACAGTTTGAATTGTGAATGAATGAAGCGTGATTGACAGGAGCGGCGGAGGGAAGCGCTGAACTGAACATGAGTTTAAGCATGTGAATGTTGATCTCCAACATTAGGATGCCAACACTGGATTAATATCCAGTCCAAGTATCGCGATTAGTGCATCCCCATCTAAAACTACATCTATAATCCTCTTAGTCTATGCTGACATCATCTTCAGCAGCTCAAACACTGGACAGACGGCTGCTTCTCACTCAGGGCTGCTGTTTATGCTAATGAGATGGAGAGATGGGCACTAGTGGGCGGGGCTTTCCCCCTCTGATGACACGTACAGAGGGAGAATGTCAATCATAGTGTTTCTGCATCAAGTCTGATTATAATAAATACAATTAATTCATGTAGATCAGTAGAGGCTGGAGATATTCACACACAGCTGACACACAGCTGGCTTTAAACCCTGCATTAACATTATTTTTTTTTTTGCATAATTTGACTTTGAAGCCGAGCACATGCACACAACATCACATTCTGCGCTTTTAAAACCATGAATGAAACGAATACATGTCAATAAACGAGGCGCATGAAACTGAGCTTTGCATAGGCCTGAATGCAGACTGATTACAGGAGGCGGGATTTTATGCAATAATCGCTTTATCCTGATTAATGATTTCTCATAACTACAGGAAAACAGAAATCTAAATCTAATTTCTGATTAATTGCACAGCTCTACCTTCACCCTGAATGAACCGTCATTCACTAGAACACTTAGAAATGAGCAGATTCATATGCAGAGCGCTCTCTAAAAACACGTCAGGAGTTTACCAGCGACCGCCATGTGAAAGTTAATGAACACTCGCCCTGATGGCTGATCGCTTGTGTGTGTGAACCAACAAGTGTCAGATAAAGTGCATTCACAGCGTGAAAGTGGTAACACACAGTCCAGGGCTCAACAGTGTGATCATTCCACTCGCGTTTGTGACCATAAAAAGATTTGTGCAGTAGAAAAATGCACACCACGATTGCCGTTACGGTATAAAGTTATAGTATAATATATATGCATGTGTCTGGACACACACTGTAAAAATATCAGTATTTTGTGGTGATGCTTTGGTTGTGAATTGCATTATGGGATGTTAAACTCTGCTCTGTCCACTTCTGATGTTGAACATTCAACTCTACAGATTAACAGAGTGACTTATTGACATTTTAGTAGTAATCTAGCAGACAAGATATTGTTTATATCTGGAGTAGGGATGCAACAGTACAGTTAGCCTGCAGCTCAACACATACCTGGGTTTTTTAGCACGGTTTTTAGTTCAGTTCGGTTCTGATGGCTTGACACAAGTCGCAATCCAATGGAAAAAGAATTGGAGGCTTTTTATTTACATGTTGTTTTTATGTAACTATTAAATACTCGTTTTATCTTCTGCAGGTTATAGATAAAATAGGGTCATTCTAATAGTTTAATAAAATATATGATATTTTTGGAAATCACTAAGCGACCCCTCTTCATTGTGTCGTGACCCGCCCAGGGGGTCCCAACCCCCACTTTGAGAACACCTGATCTAGGTGACAACATTCTGTAACTATTTATATTGTGTTTTTTGTTAATTAATGCTACAGTAAAATTCAATCTAACATTAATTAATTTCCCTAAATTTATGCTAAAACTAGTGCTGCATGATATTGGAAAAATCTGACTTTACCATATTTAGCTTTTCTGCGATATATACTTTATAGTTATTAATGTAGATTAAGGGATTTGGTAGTAGTGCTGCATGATTAATCATATCGCAATCGCAATCGCGATTTCAGCCAATGCGATTACATTACAGCAAAATTTAGGCGTTGGGTAGGATTAGAGATGTTGAATAAGATCATACAGAACATGTGCTTTATAAGTACAAATAAGCAGCCAATATCTCAATAACATGCATGCTAATACTTAATTGTGAGAATTAGTCCCTAAAGTGTTACCGAATGTATTCAGCACAGGCCTGGATTGGCTAATCAGGAGCACCGGGAGAGCTTCCAGTGGGCCGGTCCGTTTTTTGGCCGCAAGGGCCGGTGTCCCTAGCTGCTTGCACTCTCAGCAGTTGCACTTTTTTCATTTATTTATATATTTAACCATAGCCACACTATTTTTATTCATTATTTTGCCGGAGCCCCGCTCTTTTTATTTATTTTCTCGCAGCCCCGTGAGCAAAATGCAGCCCGCAGGTTAATGATGTAACTAAGTAATCATTCCACCCCAAACAGCGGCGACTTAGTGAATATTAATTAATATTAATGAAAATTACATCTGCTCAATGAAAATCAGATGATTCACTACATTAATAAATCTGACATAACTTGATCAGAAATCTAAAAATGGGAGAAAAAGATTAGACATCAATATCAGCAGATAACAGAGAAACACTTATTACTTTTGTACTTGTGTACACTTTTGGTTACTTATGTAGAGGTACATTTGTGTGTGTGTGTGTGTGTGTGTGTGTGTGTGTGTGTGTGCGTGCGTGCGTGCGTGCGTGCGTGCGTGCGTGTGTGTGTGAGACGACCGTTACAAAGGACTGGATATCTATAAAGAATTAATGTTCTCATATTTATGAAAACCATTTGAAGTTCTAAAGCAGCTGTGTCCTTGAAAAAGACGTGTTAGTGTCATTAGAAACTGAATGGGAAATAACGTTATTTTAATATGGTCAGTCGTCGATTAAGGTGGGCCGGTCTAAGGCTTGAAACTCCAGAGCAAAAAAGGAGTCCCACTCCAGCCCTGGTAGGGCAGTAAATAATGCATAACATGTAATAAACCATAAGCATAGATAAATGCCACAAAGCAAAGATACAAGTGAAATAAACAGTGCATGCCTTATGGGTTTGTATATGTAAATGTAAAAACTACACTGCAAAGTCAACTCAACATTGCATATCATTGCGATGTGACTATTGCGGATGCACACAGTGCAATATCGATGCAGCTCTAATGAAAACTACAAAAGTATTTATACCTTGGGTGATGTTCATTTTTTAGTTAATGCTTATTAATGCAGAAAAAAAGCTGCAATTGTTATATTAAATGGTCTTAATCGCCAATAGAATTCTGTTGTATTTTGTGAACTAATATTAAAAGCAACTGTAACTGGCTTTTACTCACTGTTGATGTTAATGCATTAACATTTACTAATGAGACTGCAAAGTGTTACCTGCTGCACTTTTCAAAGATCATCTACACTTCCCTGTGGATGACCTCTGACCTACTTTCTGCACAATCTGAATTTAGTTTTTAATTTTGCAATACTGAATATGATCCAAATTTCTAGAAAACTTGGAACCATATTTTTACTATTGAGATATCTAGTCCAGGAATAGATGATGAAAAGAAATTGTACATTGAAATTGCCTGAGTTTAAAATCTACCTAAATGTTTTAAATCATAGGTCTCAATTCCTGGAGGGCCGCAGCTCTACACAGTTTTGCTCCAACCCTAATCAAACACAGCTGATGCAACCAATCAAGGTGTTCGAGACTCTTTTGAACAACTTATTTGCATCCGCTGTGTTTGATTCGAGTTGGAGCAAAACTGTGCAAAGCTCCAGGAATCCAGTGGGAGACCCATGTCTTTCACTCAAAAATTAAAACTCTGTCATCATTCCCAACTTCAATGATTGTCTTTCTTGTATTAAACACAAAAGATGATATGCTGGAAACCTGTGACCATTGACTTACATAGTATTTGTTTTTCTTCTACGAAAGTCAATGGTTACAGGTTTTCAGCATTCTTCAAATCATCTTCTTCTGGGTTCAAGAGAAAAAGTAACTCTTAAAGGTTTGGAATTACTCTAGCAGAGTAAATAATGTGTTCATTTTCATTTTTGGCTGAACTATACCTTTAAAGTCCACATAAACAAGAAGCTGCTGGCAATTTTACTTTCAGCATGTACTGTACTGTACTTCCACCTGAAACTGAACACTGAGTGGGAGACGGGGCTTTCTCTTGCACATCATTACCTCACACATTAAAGGGGCGTGGCTAATAATATTGTGTCTGAAGTAGAGGTCTGCATTCCCGCGGCTGCCGCAGGACCCGACCAGATTTCTTGCGGCGTGGGAATAAATTTCAGAATAAACTGCGGGATTAAATAAAAAAACATTTTAAATTTAAAAACATTTAAATGGTATAATTTTGGACAGGCGCGGGCAGTCTATCAATATCACTCCCGACCCCTGAGCGAGCGAGCATGCGTATGTATCTGTGAATTTGTTGCTGTCTATGTGTGTGTGCGCGAATGAGAGAGAGAGCGTGTGTGTGTGTGTGTGAGAATGAGAGAGAGCATGATGGTGTCTGTATGTGTGTCACTTGCTTGTTGCTTGTTGCTTGTGTGTGTGTGTGTGTGTGTGTGTGTGTGTGTGTGTGTGTGTGTGTGTGTGTGTGTGTGTGTGTGTGTGTGTGTGTGTGTGTTTATACAGACAGCTCGTTATAGGCTGTCTGGACTCTGTAGCTGGGTGGTTTTCAGTTTTGTTCTTCCCCCGATCGTTAATGGGTGCGGCAGGTAGAAAACGGGGCAGGGCGGGCAGCAAGACAAAAAAATGCTGAATATAAGCGGGAGCGGTCGGGTTCGGACTAAAACCTGGCGGGAGCGGGATTCAGAATTTAGTCCCGCGCAGATCTCTAGTCTGAACCGTCGAAATGACATCATCAGAGAAGAAGCCAATCCAAAGGCAGAAGCAGACGCTCAGACTGAAGATTAACAAAACAAATATTTTTACATAAACACTGCAAATTGGATGTGATATGTTCAATATTCAAGCAAAAAAACACTTCAAAACTACTTTAAATGTCATTAAAAAGTCTGTTTTAATAAACGACAACAGTTACTGTCAATAAATCACATGCACACAATCAAATTCAAATAGTTTTGTCAAATAATCAGCTCCACACATCAGCTCAGCCAAAATGAGTGTGAAAATGCTGAACTCTAATCGGTCACTATGCTCATTCTCATCCTCAAGCACCTTGATTTGCATTACACCCTGTCAGTGTGCTGCTGATGTGTATTTAGTTATTGTTTATTTATTGCTTGGTGTTATTTTTGTTTTAAACTGTCAAGCCAAGGCAACAACAACATGTTCATCAGTACATTCCCTCATTTTCCTTCAGCATAGTCCTTTACTTATCAGTGGTCGTCACAACGGACTGAACCAGCAACTATTAAAGTATATGTTGGGCGCAGCGGATGCCCTTCCACTCACAACCCACTACCGGGAAATACCCATACACACTTATTAACACACACACACACACACACACACACACACACACACACACACACACACACACACACACACACACACACACACACACACACACACACACATACACACACAAACTACGGCCAGTTTAGTTGATCAATTCCCCCTATAGCACATGTGTTTGGACTGTGGGGGAAACATCTAAAGGTCAAAGCAAATGAACGAGAGCTCAAAGCCAAGAAGATTAATGGATTTCAGTGAAGAATACGGTCAATCTGCAACTGATAACCCCAAAACTGTAGCACCTGTAGCACAGAGGAAGATTATTAATATATCTATCTTGTTTTTATCTTACATCCGTTGCTGTTGAATAAAAAAAACAATCTTCTATTATTTGCACAGTGTGAAACTCTATTAATACACATACAGTGCTCAGCTTGAAACAATTCAAACTAAAACTAAAGTTGGTCACTGCCAGGGCCGGATTAAGAACTCAGGGGCCTCTGGGCACAGTGTCTTGTAAGGCCCCCTACCCGGCCGCACCCCTATAGTTGAATTAAAAAATAAGAATAATATAATAGTTTTTAAATAAAATGGAGCTATAATTTGTTGCTCACATATTTAAATAAATGATATATAGTAGAGCTGCACGATTCTGGCTAAAATGAGAATCGCGATTTTTTTGCTTAAAATGAAGATCACGATTTTCTCACGATTCTGTAGATGTAGAATAAAGGTGTGGTAAAAACAAACATATGGCACAACATCGATGATAATATTATGTGTAGGTCTACTGGTTTCTATAAATAATTCTATTCTACTTATAATAATTCTGATGTTGAGTTATTATGTTTGAGATATATGCTTGCAATCTGTCATATTAGACAATTTAATTCACTGGTAAAATCAGATATTTGCTATTATCAGTTTATATTCAACAATATATAGGCTAGAGTAGTTATACTGACACTGTAAACATTTATTTTCATGCACAACTGTGTGTTCGCTATGAAAGAAAAAACATCAAATGCTTGCCGTAATCATAACTCTAAAATGCGATATGATCATTTAAATGACGTGCATGCTTACGGTTTCATTCTGACTGCTAAGTGCTTGTTCATACTTCGCATGCGGCTCCCAAACGATCACTCTGTGCCACAAACTGAATATTATTTACAACTGTATTACCTGTTACTCGCAGCATATGCAGGTTCTGTTCACTAAAGTAGGCTAATAGCTCACGGTCAGCAGCTCATGTCACGTGTGATTTCCCAATCATGAAAACATCATTATATTAAGACAAAAATGACATTTTTAGGTGAATTATACCTTATAAATACAGTATGTGACTCATTCAACATCATTTGGAGGTGTCAATGTCACTGAGCAACGTGTGTGAAACAATGAAGACTCGTGCAGCCGCCTTTGCTTCTCTCCTGAACTTGAAAAATGATTGACAGAATCATATGCTGGATTAAGATCGTCTTGGGGGTCGAATGGAGATTGCGATCTTTTAACGATTTATTGTGCAGCTCTAATATATAGTACACATGTATTTATAGTCTACAAAGATTTAACTTGTTTTTTAAAGCAAAAAATACTAATAAAACTAGTGAGAATTAATGTTTTTAGTATACTTGTTCAAGTTCACTGAAACACTACTATTTATAATATAGTATTAATATATTTATTTATTATTTTAAGGGGATTTTTAATGTATAACTTTTACAAATGTGTAGAGCAAATTATTAGCATATAACACACAATGCCTCTCCAATCCAGTTCTATGAATCTGCGTCTGTCATAATACACACACTTATTAATGATTTACGGTCTCTCTCCTCCTCTCCCTGTATTCTCTATACTCTCCTGGTGATGAAGACCAGGCAAACAGCATAGATCAACTTGATTATAAACCTAAAAGTATCCGAAATCACTCACACTACACCTCTTCCTCTCTCCGGTCTCTCTCTTCTTCAGGGTCTCTCTCTCTCTCTCTGTCTCTCTCTCCTTTTTCTGTCTGTCTCTCTGACACTATGAATCCTGTCCGCGCTGCGCTGCCGTCAGCCTCCTCCGCCTGGTTAATGCTAGCTTACTCATCTAACGTTACCATAACATCTTCTTCTATACCCTTAATTCTCCTGATCATGGGATTTTGTGTATTATTTGGTTACAGAGGAGCAATAATGACACTAAAATATCAGGAGTTTTCATGTGATTTACTAAACTAGTGGTGTTTTTAAATTAATGAATGCATAACAATCGTGATCATTCCTCAGATTATAATCATACAATCAAAGTCTATAATCGCTGCATCGCTACTGTCAAAGTTTACAAACAATTATATTTGATTTACCAAAAGTCACACAAGTGGCTATTTTACATCGGTCACATCCATGATAAAGCTTTACACTCATGAATAGGCATGTGACGATAACCATATTCAAGGTTTATCGTCAAGGTCTTAAAACTGTCCAAATGTTCTGCTATACCATTCCTAAGGTATGAGTAAGATTTTTTATTTACATTTTTTGTTTTTGTTTTTGAGGACAGCAGCATCTCCAGCAGAAAAGATCTCCAAAGATGCCATTTTAAATGGTAAAAAATATGTTTATGAAACAAATGAAGACAGCAGAAGTCCATAATTCATTTGAGTTATTTAGCCTGACATGTTTACTGCTCCAAAACATTATAAAATCTCCCAATAAATTTCCCAAATTAAAATATATTGTGCACATAGGGGAAAAAAGTCTGTTTTTTTACCCAGACATTTTATATATATATATATATATATACACACACACACACACACACACACACACACACACACATATATATATATATATATATATCTCAGGCTGCTTTCACACCTACACTTTTGTTTGGGAACGCATCTCGTTTGCCCAGTTAGCGCGGTTCGTTTGGCATATGTGAACAGGGCGATCGCGCTCTGTTCCGCATCAAAGTAATCACTCTGAGATCGCCTGAATGAGGTGGTCTCGGCTCGATTGAAACGAACCCTGGAGCGGTTCGATTGCAGTAAGAAATCGATCCGATCCGAGCGTAGTTATATCACAGTGTTTTATGGATATGTAATAGGCTTACGGCTATATGAAGAGAGAATTATGAGTAGGGCGGGAAGTTTCGTGAGTCTCCGGATGCCCGCAAATAAGTGATGATCTCCCGGTAATCTAGCGTCTCCCTCCCGGTCCTCAAATAGGCATCGTCGCGCACCCTTCTCACCCCTCCCCACCGCATCTCTCCTCAGACACATCACGCGCACCCTGTCCATCACCACCAAACCACCACCTCTCCTGACAGCTGAGCGGGACGCTGCAAAATAAACCCTGACACTCTGACCAATGTGAGGAGAGTTTACTCACAAGTGACTTATTTTAGCTCTTTTGGTCCGATTAGAAACTGTGCAGTGTGAAAGTGAACCGCTCCAAGAGCAAAGAGCAACAATGTAACAACTGTAATCTCTGTTTCAGAACAACTGAATCCATTCACAGGTGTGAACACAGCCTTAGAGCAGTCATCAATACTGTGATATTTTTATCCAAGGTTATCATACCGTCAGAATCTTATACAGGCCCTTGCCTACTCATGGATTCAAAATAAAATACAATCACTCATGTTTATTCTACAGTGAGCTACTCTTATCCTCTTGATTAATATTATTTATTTTGGGTTTAATTCACAGAATTTCTACAAAGTGTGTTGAACACTTTAAACTTGTAGACTTCTTGGTCACATTCATAATACATCTTTATTTCCATCATTTAAAATAGGAAATATGTTAACAGATTGGTATATTTCTGAATTTATAACTCTGTGGTGAGTACTTTTAGAAAATATAAACAGATGTTTCAATATAATGTTAACATTTACTCTCACTTTCAATTTGTATTTGGAGTTTTTACTGCAAATGTCACATCCTTAAACGCCTAGGGCTTACTGGCCACATCTGTGGACGGCACATTTGAGCTCTTAAGTGGCTGTTTAAAGCACTTTGAATGTTTTATATTTTGTTACAGACATACAGTGTCATCCTGCAGCATATGAAAATGTCCCAAACATTATTTTAACTGTCCAAAATGGGCAAAAAAAAATAGTTTTTACTTTCTGATAGTCAAAACATGTTCACAACATATGTATGTGTTTATAATGCATTAAAAACATTTAGGAAAAAAGTGTTTTATGTAAAGTCAGACCACGAGTCCACATATATGGACATCATTTATCTCTAAAAGTACATCATATTAAGAGATGATACTAAGGTTTTAATCTAATTAGGTTCCAATAAGCCCAAATAGCAAAGAGAAATAAAAAATGCATGTACAAAAAAGCCCCTTGGGCCTTAAGAGGATAATGCTGGCATTGCTCAGATAATATGCAATACTAATACTACTTAAACAATTCTTTCCGACTTAGTATACTTAAATTTAAAAACACTTTCAGCAAGCATTAATTCTTATCGACTAGTAAATTAAATGCAAAACACTTTAACTTATGAAACAATTCTTTCTGATCTAGTAAACTTATATACAGCCTTTATTGTGAACACTGTCAATTATATAACTGATGAAATAATTCTACTGACTAGCAGGAATTAATCCAAGCAAACAAACACAAGCTCAATATAAGAATACACTCACGAGATGTGCACTGAATGCTGAGGTCGCTCCAAACACTTTAACTTATTGACTTTGTTTAATTCTAACTACTGAACAGAAGAGATACAGTGATGACACTCATCTCTCTGTGAATACCTCAACACACACACACACACACACACACACACACACACACACACACACACACACACACACTCACTCACATCCGGAAGAATAACATGACAACAAACCTGATCAGAGCAATAAAACAGAGAGAAAACGATGGCCGATATCATGCAGAAATAAAACAACACATGAGAAACACCGGAGCAAAGGAAAGAGAACAACAAACCTTCACTTCCACATTACGAGCGCGCACGCACGCCAAATAAGGCCACTTCAGGCGAGAACAGCAGAAGTCCCGATTTAATCCAAAAACCAGCAGATTCAGTCCCACAAACAAGTGTGAAACACAGAGAGTTACAGACGTGAAGACGCCTCACAAAACAGACGGAAGAGGAAAACACTTTTAGAGCCGAACGCAGTGTGTGTAAGTGTGTGTGTGAGTTTGTGTGTGCCGAGACCTTCAAAAACACACAAAGAGCTTCCTGAATTCTGCCTCCTGCTTCTCACACACACACACACACACACACACACACAGGTCTGTGACGTGTCATCTCAACACACGTCAAACCACAAAAAAACACTGAATGCAAAAAAAAAAACTTTGTTTAGCCTAATAACATGATCAAATAAACATTATTTATAATATATGGGAGCTTTTTTTTAATAAAGTGAAAAACAATATCTTATATAATTGTACACTATTTTGAAGAGTCTTTATCAGAAACTTTTACTGACTTTCTACTATAAAAATAAGAAATAATAATATAAAATTATTTTAAACAATAAAAAAAGATCTAATTTCAGCAATGATCCTCAACTTTATAGAGGAAAAAAAGTGTTATTGTAGGTAATGTGTAAATATGATTTATTACTAAAATGCTGTGACCTCACAGCAAGAAGGTCGCTGGTCCGAGTCTCGGCTGGGTCAGTTGGCGCTTCTGTGTGGAGTGAATAGGGTAAGTTAAATTGCCTGTATTTTATGTGTGAGAGTGTGTGTGTGTGTGTGTGTGTGTGTGTGTGTGTGTGTGTGTGTGTGTGTGTTTTCCAGAGATGGGTTGTGGCTGGAAGGGCATCCACTGCGTAAAAACAAAATTAATGAATGAATGTTAAATACATCGTGACGGTCTATAAATGATCTCCAACTATATTATTTATACATTCTAAAAAGAAAAATATAAAACAACTGCTAAAACTCTCTCATTCATTCAAACTCTTTTATTTTGAATTATTAAAAAGATGTAAAAATTACATACACTCACTGGCCACTTTATTAGGTACACCTGACTAGTACTTGCCTTCAGATCTGCCTTAATCCTTGGTGTCAGAGATTCATCAAGCTGCTGGAAATATTCCTCAGAGATTTTGCTCCATATTGTCATGATAGCATCACACAGTTGCTGCAGATTTGTCGGCTGCACATCCATGATGCCAATCTCCCGTTCCACCACATCCCAAAGCTGCTCTATTGGATTGAGCTCTGGTGACTGTGGAGGCCATTTGAGTACAGTGAACTCATCGTCATGTTCAAGAAAGCAGTCTGAGATGATTGAGCTTTATGACATGCTGCGTTATCCTGCTGGAAGTAGCCATCAGAAGATGGAGACACTGTGCTCATAAAGGGATGGACATGGTCAGCAGCAATACTCAGGTAGGCTGTGGCGTTGATGCTCAATTGGTACTAATGGACCCAAAGAAAATCTCCCCCACACCATTACACCACCACCACCAGCCTGAACCGCTGATACAAGGCAGGATGATCCATGCTTTCATGTTGTCTGAGCCGAGCATCCGAATGTGTCAGCAGAAATGGAGACTCAGAGCAGCAACGTTTCTCCAATCTTCTATTGTCCAGTTTTGGTGAGTCTGTGTGAATTGTAGCCTCAGTTTCCTGTTCTTAGCTGACAGGAGCGGCACCCGGTGTGCTCTTCTGCTGCTGTAGCCCATCCGCCTCAAGGTTGGCCGTGTTGTGTGTTCAGAGATGCTCTTCTGCAGAGCTCGGTTGTAACGAGTGCTTATTTGAGTTACTGTTGCCTTTCTATCAGCTGGAACCAGTCTGGCCATTCTCCTCTGACCTCTGGCCTCATCAACAAAACATTTGCGCCCACAGAACTGCCGCTCACTGGATATTTCCTCTTTGTCGGAGCATTCTCTGTAAACCCTAGAGATGGTTGTGCGTGAAAATCCCAGTAGATCAGCAGTTTCTGAAATACTCAGAGCAGCCCGTCTGGCAGCAACAACCATGCCACGTTCAAAGTCTCTTAAATCCCCTTTCTTCCCCATTCTGATGCTCGCTCTGACCTGCAGCAGATCCTCTTGACCATGTCTACATGCTGACATGCAGTGAGCTGCTGCCATGTGATTGGCTGATAAGACATTTGCGTTAACAAGCAGTTGTACAGGTGTACCTAATAAAGTGGCCACTGAGTGTACATCTTACTGTATTCGTAATTATTTAATTTTTATAAAATTATTTTTTAAGAAAAAAAAGTGTCATGATAAGTAACTTGAGAAATATGATTTATTACTTAAATGTAAAGTATTTATTTATTAATATTAATATAATGTTTTGTTTCCCAGTGATAGGTTGCGGCTGGAAGGGCATCCCCCGCTGGATAAGTTGGCGGTTCATTCCGCTGTGGTGACCTCTGATTAATAAAGGGACTAAGCCGAAAAGAAAATAAATGAATGAATGAATGAATAATTGAATATAATGTTTCTTCCTGGTTCAAAACAAAAAAAAGTCTAGGAATTAAACAGTAAATTTGGTTTTAATTTTGTTTACATTTTAAAAATTACAATTAATAAACTCTTAAATAAAGTAAAGTAAATTAACTCTTAAATTAATTTTACAATTAAAAATTATTAAAGATTCTTATGATTACATCAGTGTATAATAGTGAGTAGTGTATAATAGTGTATAATAGTAAGAGTGTGTTTTTTCTGTAATAATGAAGATGTAAAGTCAAACGTAAATAAATCACCATAACATCCACAATTTCCCCAAACACCTTTTCTCAAGAAAGTGAATCACCTTCTGACAGTAAAAGATCTTTCTGAAGAATCTCATTGCCAAACACACTGGAGAAAAGGCTGAGTTTGCGTTTGGAGGCTGGACTATCTCACACACCCCACGCGCACACACACACACACACACGTCATGCATGGCATTGTGGGTCAGTGGAGGACGGTTTGAGGAAGCGACAGCGACTGAAAAAGAAGAACTGCTGCCATCTAGTGCTCAAGACAGAAAAACAAACAGAGACAGACTGAGCAGAGCATCCAGTCACACACACACCAACTCATCTGACGCTCTTAGAAGACCACAACGTGACATGTCTGTTTACGTTTGTGCATAAATAAGCTTGTATTTACTGTGCAGGCCATTTTTTTCCTGGTGGCTGAAGAAGATTTTTTATTCAGTGTGAAGCATTCTCTCAGTTCATATTTTCAACAAGTATGCAGTAAACATGAGCCAGGCTCAGTTGGGTATGTGTAAAATAAGCCCACAGAGGTTATTGGAGCCTGCTATGAGATGACTGATTGTGTAGAACAGGCATGTTTAAGCTCGATCATGTAGGGCTGCAAAGCATAAGCTGCGTCCCAAATCGCATACTTATGCACTATTCTACGCCATTTTGTAGTATAAAGAGTGTAAGTAGTGTGTTCACATTGAAAACTCTACAAATAATACGTGCACTTTAATTACCCGGATGATGCACTCATTCAGCCGCTAAAGTAGTGTGTAATGATGGACACTTCACGCACTCAACCACCGCAGGTTTGCTTACGTAGCGGAAGGGGCGGAGCTATCGGACGCACATGTTGAATAACTTTATTTATTTTGGATGGTGAAAGCAAAATTCTCCTATGAGAGTGATTATAGCGTCTCCCGATGGTGAATGCGGTTATACTCACGGCAGGTATTATTTGATAATTCGGTCGTTTATTTCACTGATTTGGCGACCGTCAAACGTCATCAGGGAAACGGGTTGAATTTCCGCTTAGTAAAAAAACATTAGTGTGCCATTTGGGACGACACTACATACATAAACTATCCTGTTGAGTGTGTAAGTGCATAAGTACATAGTGCATGAGTGCATAGTGTATAGTGTGCCATTTGGGACGCAGCTTTAGTTCCAACCCCAATCAGACCCACCTGGGCTAGCTAATCAAGCTCTTACTAGGCTTTCTAGAAACATCCATGCAGGTGTGTTGAGGCAGGTTGGAGCAGGTCACCTGTCCTCCAGGTGTTTGGACACCCCTGGCGTAGAATAACTGAATATGTAAAGCACTGATTATATATGCTAAATAATAATATGAAGTTATACGTGTCATAAGCTAAAGGGAAGCACACTCATACACTATGGCCAGTTTGGTAATCAAACCCCTATAGCACATGTGTTTGGACTGTGGGGGAAACCGGAGCACCCGGAGGAAACCCACACCAACACTGGGAGAACATGCAAACTCCACACAGAAACGCCAACTGACCCAGCTGAGGCTCAAACCAGCGACTTTCTTTCTGTGACGTGAAATTGTAACCACCGAGCCACCCAATGAAATAATTCTAATATTGAATAATATTTTTTACAGTTTAATCTTCAATAAATGATCTGACCCTGTGATGTGACTATTGCACAAACAAACATTTTGATATCGATGCTCAAACCAGATATTGTTCAGCCTTAGTTTAAATAAGCTTCTTCTTTCTTAAGCCTTTAAAACAAAGCAATCAAGCACATGACTAACGTTCACTCCATTGAGGTTAAACGTCACAAAGTCAACTATAATAATCCCACTCACATTTCCTATTGGGTGAATAAACTCAAACTGAAGTGACATTGCAGATTTGCACATCCATGCTGAAACGACATATTGAGCAGCTCGAGCATACAGTGACCTGATATACACACAACATGAGTGTGCAGTTTCTGTGAGCACCAGAGGGCGGCGCTGTTCATAAGGCTGTTTATAAGACTCTAATAATCCTCAGCTGAATCACACACACACACACACACACACACACACACACACACACACACACACACACACACACACACACACACACACACACACACACACACACACACACACACACACACACACACACACACACACACACACACACTGCTGGGAAAAACAGCATTTTCCAGCCCTGACTCATTTCCACTGGTGTGTGTGTGTGTGTGTGTGTGTGTGTGTGTGTGTGACCCGTGTGCTGGTCTACAGGTCACATGACTCAGTGACCTCCAGTCAGAGGACAGGAAACACTAAGCACTAGTGTTTGTGCAAGTGCATTGTGAAAAATAATGAAATATGATGAGTTTTCAGGCTGTGATGATGATGATGATGATGATGATGATGAGCTTCATTATTCATTACTCCTGCAGTATGTGCATAACAGGCAGAATTTAGTTTAAGCGGGTCATTCACTACACATTTGTCCAAAACACAGTGTCAGGTGATGCTTCCCACAATGCACTGCACTCATCTTCAGCTGACACTGTTAGTGTGGTAAATGAAGATTTGAAATGTGTTGATATGCTGTGCAGGCCCGGATTGGCTAATCAGGAGGACCCGGAGTGTTCCCGGTGAGCCAGGCCGTATTTTGGCCACGAGGGCCGCTGTCCTGAGCAGCCTGCTCTCTGAGCAGTCACACTTGTACATTCATTTATTTACTTATTTATTTGAGCATATCCTCAATCTTGTCTTCATTATTTTACCGCAGCTCCACTCCTTCATCTATTTTCTTGCTGCCCCGTGAGCAGAATGCAGGTTAATGATGTCCAGTACAGAACTCTGTGAAGTTCTTGTCAGATGTTGACTTTTAATCTTCACTCATAAACAAATTCAAATAAACAAAATATAACCTTAAATTTCAACCATCACGGACGTGGTAAAGAAAACTGTGCGACTCTGCTGTCCTCTTAAGAAATATTAAGGATATGTATAGGATATGAATATAAAGGATTAAAATATTATAAAACATATTATTTTCTACCCTACATAAATATAAAACCACTGCCTTCATGCCTTCTTCATCTCGGGAGGCTTTTTCAGTTCATTCATAACAGTTTGCTTCTGTATAATGTTATTATTATTAGCAGTATTATTTATTATATCCATATTTATATTTGCTTTATTAAAAACAAGCTTAGATTTGTCCACCTGTCAGGTTTTAGACCATATGGAGCACAGCATGTGTATTAGGATATAACTCAGTTGTTTGAACACACTTCATTATTATTGTTCATTTATTTATTTGCTGGAAATTAGAACTGAATTTAATAGTTTTGACACAAATCTCTGAGCTTAACAAACTAAATTAATTATTTATAGGCTAACTGATATCTGTGCGTACAAGGTTTCCCTATCCAAGAGCGAAAGTGAAAGTAGATTATGAGAGGCCTTATCTCTCATTCTTGCGCGGCAGATGCTCTGTTTAACTGTTTTCTTGCTAGTGAAATGCTCAGTTTTTCCACTTACAAAGTCGCCATGTAAATAGCAAATGCGCTATGGCGCTACGCTACTGGCTCTTAAAGGGAATGGGAGAGGAGACTAATTGGTTTATTCTCAAAACACAAAACTCATTAAGAAAATAAGCTCAACCTTTTTAGACAATGCGCCATGGAGTAAAGCGGATTTTTCCCTCCTTATATTGGCAAAAGTGGATTCTGACATGCCCTGAATGCGTTTGCGCCCTGCGCTTTGCACATGGATTGTCAAAATAGAGCCCTATAAGGCCTAAAATTTAGATTTTACATTTTAGACTTTAAGACCCCGCGAAAACCCTGTCCAATGCAAACAATCCAAAACAAAGATATTCAAAACTGAAATGCATCATATAACATTAGTTATTAAATCCAAACACAGACAATACATTTTCAGATATTGCAGGAAAGGACATTATGATGGTTAAAAGAATAGTGTTGGAGATTTACCCTTTAAGGTTCTCATATTTATGACAAATATTTGAAATTATAAAGCAGCTGAAAAGATAAAAGCAGAAAAAAAAGCATAAATAGTGCATAATTATTCCCCCTATATATTCTACATTAAACAGAAAAACAGCTTCCTGTACCTGAAAGCAGGTGGGCTTCCGGACGGCAGGTTTCTGGTGCAGACGGAGCCCCGAGGCGGTGGAATAGGAGGCCTGTAGAGGACCGGAGGAGCATCTTTATGCTCTTTAGAAACAGCCACAGCATAGCTCTTTGGAGGAAGCGGAGGAGCACCTGTATCCACCTGAGCAGGTGAGGAACACTGTTCATACAGGTGAAACTGCTCCGATGAAGATGAGGAAGAAGACGATGAGGGAGTCTCAGGAGACGCTCTGCTCTGAAGCTGCGGCGCCGGCCCTTTAAGAGCCAAGTGTTCTGGGCGTGGCCTAGGAGTGGGCGTGGCTCGTTCAACATGAGTGGGCGTTGCTCGATTTGCAGGAGTGGGCGTGGCTCGTTCAACATGAGTGGGCGTTGCTCGATTTGCAGGAGTGGGCGTGGCTCGTTCAACATGAGTGGGCGTTGGTCGATTTGCAGGAGTGGGTGTGGTCTTGTGTTCAGGACTCAGTGTTGTGGATGTGAAGGGAACAGGAGGCCGGTTAGCGGTAACTCGTGGCGGGACGGGAGGCGGATTTTTAGATAATACACAGTTTTCTGGCGTCCCGTCTCGGAATTTGGTTCTTTCTCTGGCGACGGGTTTGTCTTCATCACGCTCTTCATCATCCTCCATCCCAGTTTCTGATGGGAAGAGCTTGTGCAGGCTGCCGAGGATCCGCTTTCTGTGTCCGGGCAGAGATACGCCCAGACGCTGCAGTTTGCCGGAGGTTAAATCCTGACATTGCCACAACGTCCCCAATCCGGCCTCCTGAAACGCTACGCTGTATTGGTCGAGCCGCAGGCCACTCAGCCAATCATTGACAGGCTGTGAAGCATACGGCGGGGTGAAGGGCATGATGGGAGCGCTGGTGAGCGCACTGGAATGCTGCAGAAGCACACTGCAGAACTTCTTCTCCATGATAGCAGGTCAGGGAGTCATCAGGACTGGGAGAGCACGTCTAAAAGAAAACAACAATAATTTACTAGCGTAAGTCTTGGTGAGAATAGGGGGGGTTCTTCAAGACGAAGACATTGAGATAGGAAAACTTTGGTTATTTATAATTGGTCATGAGCTGACGCTGGAACAGCTGAGAACAATCATGAGCACATGCTCCTCTCGAAATTCGTTTACAGATAAACTTCACATATATAATAACTGCTTATTTGAATTTATGATTTATACAGAACTGCTGAATTTATTCACACTATTTAGGGCAAGTATATTATAAGTAACTGTAACTAAAGGACTGAAAAGTAAATACAGGGTTTCTGCAGATATCATAATGTCAAATTTAAGACTTTTTAAGATCTTTTTAAGACCATTAAGTATTAAATTTAAGACTTGTATCATAATATCCAAAACATGCATACATTCAGAGAAAATGCTAAAATCACAAAATTGGTGGCAAAATAAATGTATTCAAATTGAACTGTAAGGCTGATTTATACTTTCGCCTGGCGCCGCATTGCGCACCTCCGCTGACTACACGCTTTTACACTTGCCGCGTTCACCATTGAGACATTACTTATAATGACAGGGGGTGGTCAAAAGAAACTGACCGTAAAGTCAGACGGATAAACAGAGAAGTAAAAAGTTTCAGGAATTAAGTCATATTATTATTTTTTTTTATAACGATTATAATAATTTTTATAACCATTCATGAGTTTTTAAATCAAACGTTGATGCATCACTTGCTTTTGTTCATATCTCAGACAGTTCAACCTATTAAAGTTAAATATTAATGACTACAGAACATGACTTGCTCTACAGTTATATATTTTTATTATGACAAGAATAAAGCAAAAAAAAAAAAAAAAAAAAGAGGACACTTACTAAAAATACTGACTTTTTATTTTTATTTTGCCCACTCCACAATTCACTTATTACTGTCTGACTACTTTGTGCCCTGTACTTATAAGCTAAAATGGGAATAATGGTCGAAAATTCCTGACCATGAACACCCAATAAAGCCTAGAAATTGGGCATCAGTATACTGTAAACTGATAGATTAAAATATTTCTTTCCAGTTATCGAAGACAAAATTTCTTTATTTATTTTACTTTATTTCATTTTGTAACTATTAAATTGCTTTAAAATCTAAATTGTGACATTTACATACGTGTAAAACCTATGACTGATGGAAAAACATATTCTGTAATATTAAAACCATCTGGGTCTCCACTTTTGCCATGGCCTCTTTTACAAAAACTTTCCTCCTTTCCCACGGCTGTTGCAATTTCTAGCCAAGAATTGTTGTTCATCTGGCTTTCCCTATATCAAGATGTGTGTACAGTCGTACCTGTTTCAGACAAAATCTCTTCAAAGTGCTTTATATTGAACTCAAATCAAGCGCAATGCTGCACGAAATATTCACCAGAGTTTTAAAAAAAATGTGCGCTCCGCCAGCCGAAATCGAGTCACACGCACTTCAAGCAAACCTACACAAACTTTGCGATGACGTCACATTCACTGCACGTACTGAGTTCAACAACAGAGAGCTGATTGGCTATTGCATGTTGGTCTCATTTGTAGTTGTAATACCGCAGGATTAGGACTAGTGAAATAAACAACTACAACACCACGAAAACCAAGCAACAACAACGAAAAAGAATTGAAATGAGCATTAGATGTAGCGTTACATCAGAAAAATAAGACCTGTGCAGAAATATTTAATACCTAGAACAGAGAATTTAGGACTTTTTAAAGCCTAAAATTTTGATTTTTCAATTTTAGACTTTTTAAGAGGAAACCCTAAAATATATATCTGAACTACAGTAACTAGTTACTTGTCACTAATCGCCATTTCTGCTGACACATTCAGATGCTCGGCTCACAATTTGGCCTCGACAACATGAAAGCATGGATCATCCTGCCTTGTATCAGCGGTTCAGGCTGGTGGTGGTGGTGTAATGGTGTGGGGGAGATTTTCTTTGGGTCCATTAGTACCAATTGAGCATCAACGCCACAGCCTACCTGAGTATTGCTGCTGACCATGTCCATCCCTTTATGAGCACAGTGTCTCCATCTTCTGATGGCTACTTCCAGCAGGATAACGCAGCATGTCATAAAGCTCAATCATCTCAGACTGCTTTCTTGAACATGACGATGAGTTCACTGTACTCAAATGGCCTCCACAGTCACCAGAGCTCAATCCAATAGAGCAGCTTTGGGATGTGGTGGAACGGGAGATTGGCATCATGGATGTGCAGCCGACAAATCTGCAGCAACTGTGTGATGCTATCATGACAATATGGAGCAAAATCTCTGAGGAATATTTCCAGTAGCTTGTTGAATCTCTGACACCAAGGATTAAGGCAGCTTTAAAGGCAAGGACTAGTAAGGTGTACCTAATAAAGTGGCCTGTGATTATTAAAAATTAGCATTGTAAACAACAACAAATCATTTTATTAATCGTTTTTGTCTCTTTTTATTTAATAATTTAATAACTTAATCATAAAATCTTAATGTTTCATTTCTAGACGATTTAGTGTCATTTTGTTCCTCGTGTTTTAAATTTGATTGAAACTCAAGTGGGGAAAAATCCTGAAGACAATAACTTCAGGCATCCTAAATATGTTCACTTCTGCATTTGGTCATTAAGGGGGACATCATGAAGACTCGTGTTTTACATTTTAATTTAGTGAGGTAAATAGTTTTATTTGATTTGATAATTAAAAAGTATGTCTAGCAACAAAAGTGATTAATTCAGCAGTAACACACACACACACACACACACACACACACACACACACAAAGATAAAGATTAATATCACTGCGCACATCAAAAAGTAAAAAAAAAACACAGCATTTGAGAAAAAGTTCATTTCCTGCATGTAACGTCCTGTTCCTGCTCAGATAAGATCATTTTCCAGTTCATCAGTCAGATAAGATACAGATATATCCGTGACGTCAA
Organism: Danio rerio; assembly: GCF_052040795.2. Taxonomy (NCBI): domain Eukaryota; kingdom Metazoa; phylum Chordata; class Actinopteri; order Cypriniformes; family Danionidae; genus Danio; species Danio rerio. The sequence continues at coordinate 51,205,245 of NC_141035.1, forward strand.
CAGCGTGAAAATTAGACCTTTGAAAGAATCGTACAGGAGATACAAATCACTCAACAACATGTTTGACTGCAAGTCTGTCAGTCTGTTCTGGTAATTACTATAATTTATCCTACGGGGCTGCAGAATGCTTGATTGGCTGATGATCACTCTCAGGTGTTTGGTTATTGTCAGATAAACACACAGCTAAAGTAGTTCCGGCAGGTTTAGAGTAAATTACAGCTCCATATTGTTTTTCCCACAGCTACAACTAGCGCTGCACAGCATATTGTTTGAGCATCGATATCACAATGTGTGTATTTGCAATGGTCACATTGGAAGATCTGCAAATTGGTTAATTAGCAACCCACAAGCATGATTTGTGGAGTCATTGGAAAGTTTAAGCATAAATTTACCAAAATGTATATCATTTGCATGTGTTTTTACTCATTCATTGCTTTTTCTTCAGCTTAGTCCCTTATTTATCAGGGGTCGCCACAGTGCAATGAACCACCAACTAGGGATGCAACGATTAACCGGTTTCACTATTAACCTCACTTTAATTAGTCATGGTTAATTAATCGTAAAGGCTTCTCAACACTGTGTTTCTGCACGAATCAAATCTGCGGCAACTAAACAAAGTTATGCCAACTGTGCGCTAGTTTGTACACCAAGACTAATAACCACGCACATTGGATTAACTATGACTGCAGTGTTTCCTCTAGGATGTTTTCCAGCTTTGGCGTCAGGCCTTTTATGCACAGATCTACCGACTACCTGTGGCGTTATTTCAGTGACAAATGTACGATCGCAGTAGTAGTCAAGATTGCATTTATGTAATAGCATACGAGCATGCGAATCTCTCTGCTTGCGCGCCGGTTTTATCTGCTCGTGCACAAAACTTCTTACACTGCTCAAGCACAGATCTTCTTGTGCGCTCTCAAATAAACGCGCGATTTAGTGCGTTTATGTAACGAGTATGTCTGCAACATTTGCTAGGAATATTTATGAATGTCTCCAACAGACCTACAGAGCTGTATTAATGTGTCCTGAAGTAAAGTGAAATAGCTATACATTGTGTTTGCCGGCTCTCGCATCACGCACCTGTCACTCAGCCAGTCAGTTGGCACGTAACCTTGAAGGGTTAAACAAATGACGCACAGCACTACTACGGTTACAGAAAAGTTTGCGCTGTTATAATTCACTTACCTTTTAATGCATTTTGGTGTGATTATAATCCGCTATTAAAAAACACGACTGAATGTTTTGGATTAAAAGCCGAAACGTAGCCGTGGCCGGATCAATTTTGGCGTGGCGCCACGCCATGGAAGAATGAATGTAGGGAAAAGCATGGACTGACTCTATTAACTATTATCTAGCAAGCTCATGCAAGTTTATTATTTCCAATGGAGGGACGCGCACGTGACGCGACGCGCTCACACTTTTCAGGCGCACTATTTGAGACGGAGGCTTTTGTGACAGCTGAAATCTGAAGAAGAAGCAATGAAAAGTACACAAGTTTGCAATCCCATTAAAAGTTACAAATATTGGCGGTGATGAGAGCGATCGTGGTGATATGATCCACCAGCCGAGATCAATCCAGTGTTTCCAGAGAGACTGCTGAAAGACTCGGAGTGGATCATCTGTTTAATGGTCTAAATCTTGATGCATTGCGTTCAGCACAATCAGACGCTAAATGTAAAATCTAACAGTGTAGATCTTTGCGAAAGAAGCTTGACTTTACTAAGTTTAAATTGAAACTTCGGCTCATGACAGAACAGTGTTGCGCAGGTGGTCATCGCGAGGATGCTCTGCGCCGCTCATATATTGGGTCGGCTGTTTTCCACAAACACAGAAAAATGTAAATCAGCGCATAATGAGACCAAGCATTTATAATGACACAAACACAAACCTAAACCTTTAAAGAGTGGCAGAATTGAGACGTTTCTTCCTTTCGTTTGTCCGTTTTTTCTGGTTATTATATTGACATAAAAACAATAGTGCAACGTGTATATTTCTCACTGCAGTGCTTCATTTTTGTTTGATGCAAACCATAGATGTATTTGTCAATGTAACAGTTGCAGTTTTTATAGCAGATAACTCGCATTCAAGGCAGCATGATAATGTTGTTCATTGTTAGAATTATTATCATCATCATCGTCATCATAATATTTTATAAATTATTAGACATTCATTTTGCAATTATTGCATAAATATCAATAAGAGACAACAGAATTAGGCAGTTGATTCTGGATTTTGTTAGTCCTGATTGATGATGTTTTCAAATAGAATAAATCTGTAATCTACAATTTGCAGTGCAGCTCAATTATTTTTGGTGGGAGCTCCTTCTTTTTTACTGGCGCTCCTAAAATGTTTGAAGTTGGGTGCAGCGGTGCTACTAAGTAAGAAAGTTAATTTCAACCCTCGCATTAGACAAATACTATTTTAAAAATTATTTATTTATTGTTCTGTCGTTTATTTACAGTGTAAAATAGTTTAAATGTCAAAAATGTTACTTACTTTTTAGCACAAAGAGAGAAATGGACTATTGTTACAGGGTTCAACGATAAGGTCATTTTCTACTGGCCCGACTGGACCAGTGGTTTAGATTTTTACTTGCCCTGACAAAATTTTCACACGTCCCACCAAAATAAATAAAATGATGAATAATTAAATAAATAAATAAATAAATAATAGCTATTTCTTTAGCTTATTATCATTATTTTAAATAATGTGTCAAAAAGAATGTCTGTGAATCTAGAATTCAAATATTTTTAAAATGTTAAAATATTTAGCAGTAAAAATATAGCGATATAAAAAAAAGGTGTAGGTATTTTGTTGCAAATCAAAAGGTGGCTGACTTAAAAGTGACAGAAAACTATGCAAAATATCACATGTTGTACCCATGTAAATATCTGTTTCCACAACAATAGAAACAGACGTTTTTTTTTAGCCATAATAATTTGATTTTGCTGTCTCTTCACTGTACTGGTTTTTGTGGAAAAAAACGTGCTCACAACATCCAATCAGATAAAAGGAAGCAAAAAGCAATATGGTGTTTAGGACTTCACAGAAAAGGCAGCATTCAAAGAGTTAAAAGCACAACTTGTTTCTCGATTCTAAGACTGTATTTGCACACAATTGACAAATAGTCGCAGGCAAAATAAAATGTAATGACAAGGCAGCACTAGCCTGATCGGGCCGGTAACGATTCTCTTTACTGTCCTGAACATCTCTCACACTGGCCTCGGGCCATCGGGCAGTCCTTATTGTTGAACCCTGTTGTTGGTTTTTATTATTATTTTGTGCTGTAATATTTGGTTACTGAGGAGCAATAAATAACACTGTAAAACATGAGCAGTTTTCATGGCATTTTCTAAACTAGTGGTGTTTAGAAATAAATGAATGCATATTAATCGTGATAACTGTGAAACCGGGATTATTTCTCAGACTATAATCGTACAAACAAAATCTATAATCGTTGCATCCCTATACCACCAACTATTCCAGCATATGTTTTACGCAGTGAATGCCCTTCCAGCTGCAACCCAGTACAGGGAAACACCCATACACTCATTCACACACACTACAGCCAACTAAGTTCATCAATTCCCCTATAGCGCATGTGTTTGGACTGTGGGGGAAACCGAACACCCGGAGGAAACCCACACATATATGGCCATTTTAAACATGTTATCACAACAATAGGTTAATTACGAATAATAATAATAATAAGTAGAAATCTTCAAATTCTATAAGTGTTTCTCTCCCCCCAAACCCCACCACACACACACACACACACACACACACACACACACACACACTTTGCTAGTTTTCACACTCTTGTTTATTTGCATTAAACCGATGCACTTCCTGCTAAAACAACACTTTTAAATGAGGAAACGACTAAACGAGAGTTTGAGACAGTTTGATTTGCTCAAACTATTTTAATACTATATCTAAATTTTATAATAAGCACAGAAAGCCCTCAGAGCTCAGTCCAAACTGAAGCTGTAGTTTAAAGCATGATGAATATCCCCTTATAGCCCCTGATTTGAGCCAATTATAACACAAAGGAGGAAGTGCCTGAAAATGATTCATCTGTATTTATATAAAACACGTCGAGCATCACGCAGAAACTCTGTCTTCACTTCAGTGACTCTTACAAACGTCAGATTGTGACTCAGTGCATTCAATATTTGAGTTTACAGTTCATCTTTCTGTCGTTGTTTTTGCTCAATTTCCTTTAAGCAATGTTGTCTGTTGCGTTAGCCGTGTTGTGGTAGACGCACACTGTTTATTTTACAATCTCTCTTGTTTCAAAGTTGTCGTTAAATACAGGGAATTATGGTAATATATAAAGCCTGTTAGCCTAACTGACAGAAATGTGTAAAAAGTTACAGAAATATAATATAATATTATAAAAAGTAAATATAAAGCAAATTATACAGAAGACTGAACATATATTAAAGATTTGTGAAGGTCATATTAAACAAATAAATTAAATTAAAAACAGACATTTGGAACAGTGAATGGACGCTGTTTAAAAACAAATATGTCTATTTATTTTGAAATTCATTTCCTTTTCCTTCGTCTTAGTCTCTATTTAAGATGTTGCCAGAGTGGAATGAACTGCCAACTATTCCAGCATGTTTTACACAGTGGATGCCCTTTCAGTGGCAACCCAGTACCGGGAAACACCCATACACACTTATACACGACGGCCATTTTAGTTGATCAGTTCCCCTATAGCGCATGTGTTTGGACTGTGGGGAAAACCGGAGCACCCAGAGGAAACCCACACCAACACGGGGAGAACATGCAAACTCCACACAGAAACACCAACTGACCCAGCCGAGACTCGAACTAGAGACCTTCTTGCTGGGACACAAACCAGAGACCTGAGTGCTGTCAGGAGATTGTGCTACCACTGCGCTACCATGGCGCCCTCTTATTATTATTATTATTTTCTAATGATATTTTTATTAAGATGACTTTATCACCACAATGACTACTGTGCAATTAGTTTTCATGTACTGTATTTGATGTAATGAAATACAACACATGAACAATGAGAAACGCTCGTGTTTCCGGCGAGCGCATCAAATATAAAAGCCTTCACCGTTCTCGGCTGTGCGCGCACACTCAGGCTCACGCTAAGCGCACACACATAGCTCGCGACACAGACTCGCGCTAAGCGCTTCAACTGCATTGTGCAACTCAAAGAGGATATTTTCAACTGCAGGAGCACAATAAACCAAGAAAGATCCCGACTTCTGCCAGAAAAGGCGAACATGTTGATTTTTCTCCAAAAGAATAGTTAAAAACTGAGTCATTTACTTCAAACCATTGTACAGTCGTGGCCAAAAGTTTTGAGAATGACACAAATATTAGTTTTCACAAAAGTTTGCTGCTTAACTGCTTTTAGATCTTTGTTTCTGTGGTTTACTGAAATATAATTACAAGCACTTTATATGTTTCAAAGGCTTTTATCGACAATTACATGACATTTATGAAAAGAGTCACACTGCAAAAACTGCTTTTCTTACTTCGATTTTTTTTCTCGTTTCTTGTCCAAATATCTGAAAGCTCTTTAATCAAGAAGCATTTTCTAGACAAGCAAAACATATTGTCTTGTTTTAAGAAATAATATGCCTAAATGAAGAGTTTTTTCTTAAATCAAGCAAAATAATCTGATCACAAACAGAAAAGCAAGATTATTTTGCTTCCCCCATTGGCAGATTATTATGCTTGATTTAAGGAAAAACTCTCTTCATTTTGGCAGATTATTTCTTAAAACAAGACAGTATGTTTTGCTTGTCTAGAAAATGCTTCTTGATTTAAGAATTTGTAGATATTTAGACTACAAACAAGACAAAAAAAAATCTAAGTAAGAAAAGCAGTTTTTGCAGTGTGGGCATGCTCTCAATCCACTTCTGGGCCAAATCCTGACTGATAGCGACCCATTCTTTCATAATCACTTCTTGGAGTTTGTCAGAATTAGTGGGTTGTTGTTTGTCCACCCGCCTCTTTAGGACTGACCACAAATTCTCAATGGGATTAAGATTTGGGGAGTTTCCAGGCCAAGGACCCAAAATTTCAACGTTTTAGTCTCCGAGCCACTTAGATATCACTTTTGCCTTATGGCACGGTGCTCCATCATGCTGAAAAATGCATTGTTCTTTACCAAACTGTAGTTTGATTGTTGGAAGTTGCTGTTGGAGGGTGTTTTGGTACCATTCTTTATTCATGGCTGTGTTTTTGGGCAAAATCATAAATGAGCACACTCCCTTGGATGAGAAGAAACCCCACACATGAAGGATGTTTTACTGTTAGCATGACACAGGACTGATGGCAGCGCTCGCCTTTTCTTCTCCGGACAAGCTTTTTTCCAGATGCCCCAAATAATTGGACAGGTGCTTCATCAGAGAATATGACTTTGCCCCAGTCCTCAGCAATCCATTCGCCATACTGTTTGCAGAAGATTAATCTGTCCCAGTGGTTTCTTTGCTGCCCTTCTTGACACTAGGCCATCTTCCAAAAGCCTTCGCCTTACTGTGTGTGCAGATGCGCTCATACCTGCCTGCTGCTATTCCTGAGCAAGCTCTGATCCCGCAGCTGAATCCTCTTTAGGAGTCGATCCTGCCACTTGCTGGACTTTCTTGGACGCCCTGAAGCCTTCTTAACCAGAATTGAACCTCTTTCCTTGAAGTTCTTGATGATCTTATAAATTGTTGATTTAGGAGCAATCTTACTTGCCACAATATCCTTGCCTGTGAAGCCATTTTTATGCAATGCAATGATGGCTGCACGCGTTTCTTTGCAGGTCACCATGGTTAACAATGGAAGAACAATGATTTCAAGCATCACCCTCCTTTTAACATGTCAAGTCTGCCATTCTAACCCAATCAGCCTGACATAATGATCTCCAGCCGTTTGCTCATCAACATTCTCACCTGAGTTAAGCTGCGCTCACACTGGGCTTTTCATCATAGACTTCCATTCATACGCACGCGAATGCGTCAGACCGGAAATGCAGGGTCATGCGTCAAGTTTCGCAGGTTGCTGCGGTGCAAAGTTCAAGCTTGGTGAACTCTGACCTGCGAAATCGCATCACTTGACTGCGTGAGACCAACCGAGGATCACAACATGACCTCTCTGGACAGAAATGTAAAACATGGAGCAATTGCTCGCTTTTATAAATGTCTAATCATGTTGTTTAATCCCGCCCCTTTTCGCACAACAGAATTTCGCACACACAAACTCTAGTGTGACCGCAGCTTTAACAAGACGATTACTGAAATGATCTCAGCAGGTCCTTCAGGGCTCGAAATTAACTTCCTTACTTGGTAGCACCGGTGCTCCCAACCTAAAATATTTAGGAGCACCAGAAAAAATTTAGGAGCACCCACCAAAAATGAATGATATATTTGACAAGTTGTATATTAAGGGATTTATTGTGTTTGAAAACAACATCAATTGCGACTAGCAAAATCCAGAAACAACTATCTAACTAACATTAATGATGACTTAATATTTGTGCAATAATTCCAAAATGAATGCTGAATAATTATAAAATATTAATGATGATGACAATAATACTTATAATGAATTATTTCTCATCATTATGCTAATGTAAGTTATCTGCTATATAAAGTCTTACTGTTACTCTATGAAAAATAAATTGATGGTTTGCATCAAACACAAATAAAGCATTTAAGTGAGAAATATTTATTTTTTACTATTGTTTTTATATGCGTGTCAGTTTAATAAATAATATTTCTGCTACAAAACAAATGAAATATTATAATAAATCATTCAATTCAATGCTGAAAGCTGCAAAGCAGTCATCAGTAATTAAAGAGAAAAATAATAAACACCTCAAGAAAGAACGGACGAAAGAAAGGAAGTAAAGTCTCACTTTTAAAAGTTTTGGTTTCGGTTTGTGTCATTTTAATGCTCAGCCTCGTTACGCGCTGAATTACATCTTTCTGTGTTTGCGGAAAAGCATGCGAGTCAGCCGGCCCAATATATGAGGGGGCAGAGCAGGATTCTCCCGATGACCACCGGCGCAATACTGTTCTCTGTTATAACCCGCATCAGTTTAAACTTAGTAAGGCAAGCCTCTTTGGCGATGGTGTTTTAGCAGACATTTGCACTGTTGCAGCCTGATCTCACAACGAAACATATGAAAAAGTTACAAATTGCCGTGAGATTGTGTTGGCTGAACAGGCAGTGCATGCAACGCATCGAGATTCAGTGTACTTTTCACTCTTCTGCCGTTTGCATTCCCTGCGGTCACAAAAGCTCCCGCCCTGTCATCTGACAGCAGAAAGTCTTGAGTGATTGACAGCTAATATGAACCAATATAGCGGTTTTACCACGTTTTAAAAAAAAAAAAAAAAAAACAGGTCGCACTACAACCATTATATGCAGTCGCACGAATGCTCCCAATATATATTATGAGGTTGCATAGCTGAAATTTCAAGCCCTGTCCTTTAATGACAGCAATGAAATGCCGTTGATTTCAGGATTCAGCTAATATTCATGGCAAAAAAGGAGTGTGCAATTCATCTGATCACTCTTCATAACAGTCTGGAGTATATGCAAACTGCTATTATAAAAAATTAAGCAGTAACTTTTCCGATTTCCAATACTTATGTAATTCTCAAAACTTTTGTCCAGGACCAGACATTCTCCTACTGGAAAATATATATTTATATTGATTTGTTTTACAATTATTGATTTTGTTTTATTTTACATTAAAAATGTAACAATAAAACAAACTGTTGTTAATTCTGCTCAATTTGTTTTGTGTTTGTTTTTCATTAAAGAACACTACAAAAACTACCGATAAGAGAACCATTAAAGAACCAAACCGATAAGTGGTATCGATTAAAGAAGTATTACTGTTAAAACCTTAACGATACCCGTCCATACATACAGGCCATAAATATATTTATAATACCGCACACAGAGTTAAAAAGGGATAACCTCAATGAAAAATACTTGGAGACATACACACACACACACACACACACACACACTTGAATATCCCTCCTAGGTTTAAAAACTGGACGCTCCACATTCACAACTGGATCTTCAGGTCACACACGTCATACACGGAAAAAGTATTAACACACACACACACACACACACACACACGTCACAACCCTGAAAGAACCAGGAAAATAAATCACTGCCTGCAACTAAAATGCACAAACTAACCGTCCAAATCATCACCTAAATACAACAAGAAGTGCAGAAAAACACATTTAAATGAAGCATCACAGCATGTCATAACAGTTTCAACATGATAAATGAATGAATAAACAAATGTGAAGCATCTGCATCTGAATTCATACATGAGAGGTCGCCACAGCAGAATGAACCACCAACTATTCTAGCTTATGCTTTACACAACCGATGCCCTTCCAGCTGCAACTCATCACTGGGAAACACCCATACACACTCATACACTACGGCCAGTTTAGTTGATCAGTTCCCCTATAGCGCATGTGTTTGGACTGTGGGGGAAACCGGAGCACCCGGAGGAAACCCACACCAACACAGGGAGAACATGCAAACTCCACAAACACCATCAGACATTTTTAAAAAATGCTTATGTTCCTTTATTTAGAGTGTATGTAAACTTCTGGTTTCAGCTGTATCTATTTAATAGATTTCATTGAGGCCAGGAGCTGTTAGCACATTTTAAATGAAACAAGAAAGTGTCAAGCCCTGTTTGGTCAGAGTTCAGACTTCATGCTGTTAGCAGAAACAGTGTTTTCACACATTTCAGCAGCGAGTGAAGTGATGAAAACTAGACGAGCTCACAAATGTGCAAACTGTGAGTCTCCAGAATAAAGATAATGACATTTAACATCAGCATATTTACTGTGTGATAATCGAGTAAACTATGAGCTGATATTAGTATAGTGAGACGTTTCAGCACATCGGGATCAGCACGAGCGCTAAATGAACAGCAGCAATCCTCATCTGTTGATTCAACTCTGCAGCTCAACAAGAGAAAGTGGAGTGGAGAAGTGAAACAGCAGCGAGTTTGGGATTATGAGGATACGTTAATGCTGAAGTTTTCAAATCCTCATTAAAGCTGATACACACACACACGCACGCGCGCACACACACACACACACACACACTGTACATACACAGTCATAGAAGCACTCTCCCACATACACAGACACACACACAGACCTGCACACACACAAACACAAACATTCAGACACACATACATACACACGCATATATGAACATGGACACACATTCAGTCATGAATACATACACACACACAAACAAACACACATAAACACACACATACACACACACACACAAACACACACGCACACCTTCATAAAAACGCACACAGTCATAAATTTAGTGACACATAGTGTACACACACACATACACACACACACACACACACACCTTCATAAAAACGCACACAGTCATAAATTTAGTGACACATAGTGTACACACACACATACACACACACACACACACACACACACACACACACACACACCTTCATAAAAACGCACACAGTCATAAATTTAGTGACACATAGTGTACACACACACACACACACACACACACACAAACACACACACACACACCTTCATAAAAACGCACAGTCATACATTTAGTGACACAGTGTACATACACACATACACACACACACACACACACACACACACACACACACACACAAACACAAACACACACACACACCTTCATAAAAACGCACACAGTCATACATTGTCACGCATAGTGTACATACACACACACACACCTTCATATAAATGCAGTCATACATTTATTCCCACATACTGTACATACGTACACACACACACACACACACACAGACAGACACACAGACAATCTCTCACACGTGCACACACACACACACACACACACGTCGTTATGCATGCAGACATACATATAGTCAAGCATACACATACACAGTCATGCAAAAACGCAAATAAACACACAAACACACACAATAACAGACACACAGTCACTCACAGAAATACACAGACACTCAATCTCACGCGCACACACTTACCTCACTCACATACACACTCTCACAGACACAAACATACACACACCCCCACACAGACATGTGCACACACACACACACACAAACAAACACATACACACACACACACACGTCTTTATATGCATGCAAACACAAATACATTCAGTCATGCGCGCGCACACACGCACACACACACTGCATACAAAAATACACAGACACTCACTAAAACACACAGAAATACACACACTATCTCACACACATACACACTTACACTTACCTCACTCACACACACACACACACCCTCACACAAACATACACACACACACACACACACACACACACACACACACACACACACACACACACACACACATCTTTATATGCATGCAGACATACATTTAGTCACACATATGCACACAGACATTCTCTCTCTCTCACACACATTCACCTCACTCGCATATATACGCACACACCCTTACACAGACATGTGTACACACACGCACACACACACACACATCTTTATATGCATGCACAGACATACATTTAGCCACACATACGCACACAGACACTCTCTCTCACACACACACACACACATGCGCACAAACATCTTTATATGCTTACACACAGAAATACATTTAGTCATGCATACGCACACAGACACTCACACTTTCCTCACTCGCATACATAAACACACACACACACATACACACACACACGCACACTTGTTCTTAATGCACTCAATCTTCTTCCACTAAACAGTGTGAGACTTCAGGTGAATCTTCAGTCTAAACAGCAAACGTCTCACCTTCATTTACACTATATAATAATAACAACATTACATTCTCTGCGGGAGGAATCTGACGCTGTTCACTTTATGTCAAACATTAAACACACACTCTTCACTTGCATCCTTTCCATTTCGTCCCTTACTAAATATCACTTGATACAGACACCAAAAAACACAACGTCTTTGAAGCAAACGCATTAAAAACCGGCTCTCTCTCATAAAGCCCACTCAAGTCTGAAAACCCCCGTGAGTCACAAACAGCGGCCCACCTTCATCTGCCAGACGAAACGCATTAAAGTCAGAAAACAGAAGGAGAATTAAACTACTGTGTAATTACAGGCTTCACAGGCTCTATAAAACACTGCACTCAGAGCAACACGTTCAACAGAAACAGGATGAAAACTGCGAACAGGCTTCTCAGTTGTGGTTAAAGTCTCACTAACACATGCTTAGAAAGGCGCACAAACACACGCGGTGTGAAGTTCTGACCAGCTAATCAACAGCTCGATGGATGCATGTAGTGCTCCACGCTCACACACACACAGCCTTCAGCACATAAACACTGCACTACAGGCACGGGCCGCTATCAGTCACAGCTGCAGTAGGTGGTGGTCTTCAGAAGCATGTGTTGTTGTGCTGGCTGAAAGTCTCTTCATATTCTAATAGTAATCAATTAGAGTAAATGATCTAAATGTGTTTATGTGTGTTTTTACATTCTGGGTGAGGCATAAAATAAAAAATGTTCATCCTATTAAATATTGTCGAGCCGATAATTCCCATAATTCTGATAAGCAGCCCAAACTGGCTAGATTTCTGTTCATGGAGATCTGCGATGTGCACGTGCGCCGCAGTCATGAGTGACGGGGGTAAAAACAAATGCTGAATCAAACCTCTTTAAGGTGCTGAATGAATATTGGAGTGAGTTTTGCATGCTGGAGGAGAGAAGGACGACACCATGAAGTGTTTCCGTTAGAGAGGTAATGTTCCAGCGTGTAGACTGGATGTCTGTGCCAGCGGGTACATCGTAGGGCTGCTCGATTTTGGGAAAAATCATAATCACAATTATTTTGGTCATAATTGTAATCACGATTATTCCAAACTTCAAAATTATTAGCACTCCTGAGAATTTTTTTAAAATAAATATTTCCCAAATGATGTTTAACAGAGCGAGGAATTTTAACAGTATTTCCTCTAATATTTTTCTTCTGGAGAAAGGCTGATTTGTTTTGTTTTGGCTAGAATAAAAGCAAATTTTAATATTTTGAAACCTCTTTTAAGGTCAATATTATTCGCCCCTTTAGGCAATATATATGTTTGATTGTCTGCAAAAGAAAACTACTGTTATACAATGACTTGCCTAATTACCCTAATTAAGCTTTTGAGTCACACTTTGAATTTAAATGTTTGTATTTTGAAACATATCTACTAAAATATTCTGAGCGGTCATCATAGCAAAGATAAAATTAATCGTTATTAGAAATGAATGATTAAATCTATTATGTTCAGAAATCTTCCATTAAACAGAAATTGGGGGGGAAAGGGTGCTAATATTCAGAAGGGCTAATAATTCTGACTTCAACTGCATATATTATTTTCCTCTAGGGGTGTAACGATTTATCGTTGTACGATTTATTGCGATGCAAAAATGTCACAATATGCATCGATTACGATATGACGTCCGTCTTCTCTTATTAGTTGAGATGTTTGCACATGAGCTACGTTCCACCTGCTGTCACACATGAGTTCAGATTGCAGCAGCAGTAATGTTAGCAGACCAAGATGAGTGGAGTTGAAATAGAGGATGGCCCATCCTCTCAAAATCAGACCTCTGGCAACATTTCGGTTGTACAGTCATTGCTTTAGACTCGTCCGCTTTTTGACACGCATACTGGGTCAAACATCCTAAGTTTTAAAGTCTTCACAGTGATTTACATACTTTGCACAGCGACAGGGATACCTCCTAATGGTGTTGAAAGAGTCACATACTGTATTTATAAGGTACAATTCACCCTAAAATATCATTCTGTCTTCATATAATGTTCCCGCCGCAAAATCACACATGACGTGAGCTGACCGTGAGCTGTTACTACAGAGGGCGGACTTTGATAGACGCGCGCGTATGGCAAGCCGTTTTAGCATTTAAACCTTTGTTCTGACTATCCATAAATATATTTAGAGTTGAAAATTGTTTTATTTTCCAGAGACAGGCCTGTTTAATTTATTTTCTTAAAGAAGGTTCAGTTTAACAAGTTGAAACAAAAGAAATACATAAAAAATAGTTTACTTGGTAAAATTTGCATTTCAGTTTAATTTTCAATTTTTATTCCAAATATCGTGATGCATATCGACTCGTGAACATTATATCGTGATACACATCGTATCGTAAGCTGAGTGTATCGTTACACCCCTATTTTCCTCCCTGCAAAGGAAAGAGAAATAAATACAAGAATAAAAATATGAAACAAACTGTGCTTTAAGCATCTTCACCGTAAGAAAAACACATTAGCTACAAAAGTCTTCAGTCAAGAGCAGAGAGGGATTTTCTCGTTGTTTTATTAATCATGATAAAACAGGCGGCAGCTGTGCTCTGTCACTTTAATGGTTTCGCTTTCACGTGTCTTTTGATCCTCAACTCGTTTATTACAATATGAGGATGAATATGAATAATCACTAAACACCGCATTTTGACACCTATTTGAACATTGAAGCGCTCACGTTAATGACTTTAGATGTGTGTGCTCTCTGCTCGTCACAATGTGCGAATGAGACCAAGTGCAGACCGCGTGCTTCTGACTGTCTGCGCGCCGCACACACATAAGCATGCGGTCTTTCGCGCTTTTAATAGCAACAAGTGAGGACAACTGGACAGGGGGCGGTAAATAATGGAAAAATCATTTATCTCGATTAATGGTTTGTCATAATCGTTAGAAGCCATAATCGAAATTGGATTTTCGATTAATTGCACAGCCCTAGTACATCGTGACGTCTTTGACTTGTCAGCATTAATTCATGAGAAAGACTTGGTTAGATCTAATCAGCGCACTCTATTGTGAATGAGATGCAGCTTCATTAACATGCATGATAGCTTCGAAGACGGTTTTTACCTGTTACAGTGTTGCCAAAACAAGTGGAAGAAGAATTGTTTGGAGACACGAGTCGTCAGTATTGCGTTTATAAATGTGCTGCAACAAAGGTTTCATTTCCAATTGCCCACTATTAGAGCGCAGCTGGACTCACGTGTGGTTTACAGTGCTCTGCAAACACTCAACAGAAATACGCCTGTAAGGAACATTTTTACCCATGAGCTTTTCGCATCTGGAAATGGTGAGATCCGGATTTGCCGCTTGTCTCCTTTTAATAAAGATGCGGCTCCAGTTAGTGTTGATTGTCCTGTCTCTACAGATCTGCTAAGTATGTGATGAGTGTTCGTTTATGTTTATTCAGAGGTAAAGTTAGTTGGTATGGTCAGCAGTTTTCTTTCAGTGTTTAAAGACAGATCTTAGTCAGAATGATTGAGTTACTCAGCTTACAGTATGTTAAAATCTCTACAATATTATGAGCTGAAAGATCTGGGGCCTCATGTATCAACGCTGCGTACGCACAAAAACTTTGCGTACGCCAGGTTTCACGCTCAGAATCGCTCACGTTTGGATTTACTAACAATGAACTGAACGTGGGAATGTGCGCAGGTTCACGGCAGCTTTCTGGCAGGCGTACGCACATTTTTTGTGCGTGTCTGTTTTATTTCCATTGGCGACTCCTAGAGGCAGTTGTGTTAAATTCCTCTCTACAAAGTGTCTGAGCCTTGCAATGGCAGCTGTATGAGACGGGTTCATATAGTAGGTATGTAAGATTTCCATGCCATACAGTTGACCAGCTAAACATTAAAACACAATTTGCAGCGGTCGCCTGTTTTCCCAATGTAATCTGAGCGATGTACCGCACGCACATTGCTATAAAGACACTATCTGAAGATGAATTTGCATGCGTGAATCAGAAACATTTCCATTCAATAAATGTGCAAATAAAATATGATGCACAAACTTATTGATGATTCCTACTTGTCTTTCTCTTGATAAATAGTGGGCAAAATCTGATATGTAGCGGGGAAAAAAATAAAGAATTCATTAAACGCTGGATTCGAGCCGAGATTATGCTCGAACATGTCAGTACGTGATCACATGCTTCTTATGAGGTGCGCCACTGAGACTGCTAAGGGAACTGCAACATTTTTCAGTTATAAACCACACTATTTCTTTTTTAAATACACTCAGTGCGATGTTCAGACCCAACTGTGTTAACTGCATCAGCTAAACTCTCCCACTCTATTTTTTTCTTTTGTTGTTAATTCCGGAAAACAAACTTGCAAATAACACCGCTTTTCTCCGGTCTACCTCCAAAAGCAGCACCTCCAATTCACATTCTGTTCAAAGTTTCTCTTTTTGCTTGCTTTTGCCGTTGCTTTTTCGTTGGGTTTTGCCATTAGCATAGTCATTAGCATATTCATACGGGGGAGGAGGCAGGGAGGGGTTTTGTGCTCGTGCATGTTGCGCTCAGTTTCACGTTCATTCAGATGTACAAAAGAATATGCGTGAGATTCGGCGTACGCAGTGTTTCATACATCTGAATTTTTTTCTGCGTACGCACATTTACAGCTTTGTGCGTACGCAATGTTTTAGTAAGATTTCCACGCAAGTCTTCGTACATGAGGCCCCTGCTCTCCGAGTGTAAACATGCTGTAAACACCTTAATAAAATTATTAATGTCGTGTAGGATTTTTTTGACAGGATAGTCTATACACACACGGCTCTTTGATACTATTCTCTGCACCTACCGAGTGCATCTAAGTTACTGAGAAATGCAGTGTTTTTTTCCCATTCGCCGTGTGTTATCAAACACTCCATTAAAGCTTCACTCTCTAGCAGTTCCTGCATCACATATCTGGTTTGTCACGGGGGCATGCATGAAAATGCTCCTGAGTGAAAGTGAAAGAGCCAAACTGCAGTTAAAGTCCACTAATTAATAATTTGGCAAATAATTTGATTGCTGATGTCTTTCTCCCCTGTGTCTGTGTTTGTTTTGCCTCTGTGAAAATCAGCGCATGCTCGAACCGAAACTCCCCTATTCATGCAAACCCTTCCCTCTTTCACCACTCGACACTTTCACCAAAACAGAGCTGGATGCGCCCACTTTCCGGACTTTTTTCAAACTAGAGGTGGGAAACACCCTGCTGAGACAGGGGGAGATTATGCCCCTTTAATATACGCATTTGTGTTTCAGGAGGCGTGGCTTTGGACGGCAGGGGAGGGACTGTGTTTCTAACATATTATGCTAACTGGTTCGCATTTCGGCAGATCACCTACTGCACCTTTAAGTATCAGACAGCATGATGATATTGTGAGCACTGCTCTAAAACATGTTCTTTTTAAATGTCTGGGTTACAAAAATATACTTTTAATCCCCATTGAACACAATGTATTTTATTTTAAGACACATTTTATTTTATTTTGGTGGAGTAAAGATGTCAGACTGAATAATTTGAATAAATCATTGACTTCTGCTGTCTTCATTAGTTTCCTCTTGAAAATGCGTCTTTGGATATCTTTGCTTTCTGTGGATATAAAAGCAAAGCCACTGCACTGTTTAGGTCTATAGCAGGCTTGGATGTTGGTTTATAAGAGATTTGTTTGAGTAGATTCTGAAGTTAAAGGTATTTTCTGCTGGAGATACTGTTGTCCTAAAAACTAAATAAAATTATTTTACTACTATAGAAAAAAACACATATATAGCACAGGAATGGCATAACAGAAAATGTAAGTGGATTTAAAAAACCTTGACTTTTCCAAACCGATGTTGGCCCCCACAGAACGCGAGAGAAGATATTTAGAAGAATGTTTAAACAGTTGCCATTTTATCTTTTCCTAATATATAGAAGTCAATCAACCATTTAGTATACTCAAACTATTTATTCATTAATTTTCCATCGGCTTAGTCCCTTTATTAATCAGAGGTCGCCACAGCATAATGAACCACCAACTACTCCAGCATATGTTTTACTACTCCAGCAATGTAAGCCCGCCGGTCCTACACCACCAAACCTGCTCCAAGCTGGGATCGAATCGGCGACTTTTCGCATGGGAGTCATTTGCTTTAACAAAGAGGCTAGGTGGCTCTAGAACTGGGGTGTCAAACTCAATTCCTGGAGGGCCGAAGCCCTGCACAGTTTAGTTCCAACCCTGCTCCAACACACTTACTTACCTGTAGGTTTCAAACAAGCCTGAAGGACTCAATTAGTTTGATCAGGTCTGTTTAATTAGGGTTGGAACTAAACTGTGCAGAGCTGCGGCCCTTTTGGAATGGAGTTTGACACCTGTGCTCTAGAAGGTCGCCGATTCAAGTCCCGGCTGGGTCAGTTGGTGTTTCAGTGTGGAGTTTACATGTTCTCCTTGGGTTGAGAGATTGAGCTGATTGACTTGATAAGGTAATGTGTCTTGACATAACCCACACAGACGTGACTAGGTAAAGTGTGAAGTCATGAATGATTTTAATTGTTGCATTAGTCTGAATGTAAATCCCCTCGTCAGGTAGAGTGGGAGCAGCGTGAGAGGATCACAGCGCATCAAACGAACCGTATTAACAAAAGAAAAACACAACTGAGGACACTTAAATGCTTGGATTTGTTGTATTCGCAGCAGCTCTGTGATGTTCACAACTTCGCGCATTGGGTTAAGTAGGCTGTCCAGTCTGTGTTCAGCTCATTACAATCATGGTGGAAACCCAGACAGACACAGGCAGTCAGGCAGCGTAATACAGTGAGTGAATCAAAGCACATCAAATGTTCGGTAATTAAAAGGTGAAAAAAGAAAAATAGAATAAATATATTTTATATTAGACACACATCTGATGCTTGTATCTGCAGCAGCTCCACGTCCACAACTTCACGCAAGATGGCGGCGCCCTGGGTCTAAAATCTATAGTAAAACGTGCCGTTTTCTGCTAAATGCTTACTTTGATTGAATTTGTTTAATATATTTTCATTAAAGTGGATTCCAATGCACACAAGATAAGGTAAACTTGACTGAGTGCTTCAATTGCGCTTAAAACATTAACAATATTAACACAAAAACAACATTAACATAAGCAATGTACTTTTGACACCACAAAATAAGCAATAGAGTCTAATATGACACCAGACGTTATTTCATCAATATGATATATTTAGTCTTGCTACACAGCCCTAACATGATGAGCCAGCTGTTGTGTGCCTATTAGCGTGATTATGAATCTAAATCAGCTGATGTTTGGTCATATTCAGATGGTTAACTGTGCAGTAACCGAGTCTGTAGATTTAACAGAAGTTCTAGTTCTCTTTTTATTGATCATTCAGTACCAAAACCTCCAAACAGCAGTCCTGGTGTTAATCAACATCTATTTTTAAATTTCTTTTATGGCATTTTGTTAGTTTTGTGTGCAGAAACACACATATACAGCACCGATCTCAAAGTCTGGCTCATGCATATGAACTGGAAATGGAAAGCGGGTTTGTGCCTTTTCAAAAGTTTACAAAAAAAATAAAAAAAAACAAGTTGTTTTGAGTTTTTTTTTCAGTCTGTTAAACAGAAAAAATATCTGGATACTTTTAGCACTTTGGCCTCACAACAAGAAGGTTGCTGGTTTGAGTCCTGTCTGGGTCAGTTGGTGTTTCTGTGTGGAGTTTGCATGTTCTCCCCGTGTTGGTGTGGGTTTCCTCCAGGTGCTCCAGGCTCTTCCACAGTGCAAACACATGCGCTATAGGGGAACTGATCAACTACACTGGCCATAGTGTATGAGTGTGTGTGTGAATGTGTCTATGGGTGTTTCCCATTATTGGGTTGCAGGTGGAAGGGCATCTGCCATGCTTGATAAGTTGGTGGTTTATTCCATTGTGGCAAACTCCTGATGAATAAAGGAACTATAGCAAAGTAAAATGAAGGAATGAAATTATCAGTGTGGACAAGGCCGTAGTTAAGGCTTTATATAATTCTGCAAAGAGCCCCTATTATACATTATAAGGGTCATATTTTGGTTGTGGGGGTCTCCAACAACAGTTAAATATGCATGCAAGGTCAAAAAACACTTTTATGGTCTTATAATCTGCATTTATTTTACCTAATTATCCCAGTGACCCCCATATGAGTCCTTCAGCGATTCATTTGTTCCCAAACCCCTCCTTATCACAAACGCTGATTGGACCGATGACAGCCTGTTGCGATTGGTCGACAGCGTTCAGCACGAGACAGAGAGAAATGCCCAGCACGGCTTATCAACAATATTGAAGTAGTCACAGTGCATAGTGTTAGTGTGAGCATACCTGCCAACACTCCTGTTTTTCCCGGGAGTCTCCCGTACTCCGATCGCAGCGGCCGCCCGAGACACACTTCATAGTAGTTACTAACACCATAGAACACAGTACCCGGTTCTCAACAGTGTTATCAGGGCCGGCGCATCCATAGAGGCGACCTAGGCGGCCGGCTTTGGCAGAAAAATAGCGAGGGGGCGTCTACCAACCCCCCCCAGTCCTCACTTTCATCTGTAAACCAGATCTGTAAATCTGTAAACCGGTCACTTTCTTTTTCACTTTCAGGTTGATGGCAGCAGTTCACCTGGAGTGCCAGTACAGCTTGCTCCGGCCCTTAGTGTTATTCAGACACCTCACCCGAACCTAACCAGCCACCCCCCCAGTCTCCTGGGTTTTCAGGGACAGATGTTGGCAGGTATGTGTGTGCAGATAAACACCAGCATATTGCTCTGTTCTCAACCATGACACTCATCCAGTATTAATCCACACAGCGGCAAAAGCTGAACTATTCTGAACCTTGACCGCTGCACGCGTGTAGGAACAACTGACGGTGGCTAAAGCAACGACAAGCGGCAGAGAATCGTGAGCTCACAAGTGCATTTAAATCCGTAAACAAAGCAGCACGCGACACGTTTTCAACATGGCATTAGACACGATGTGAGAATATAAAATTTAACCTGATACACTACAAGCGGTTGCAAGTAAAAAACACAATTAAATAGATCATTTGCAAGCTAGAGAAAACAAGGAGGCGGACATTTTCATCTCACTTACTTACACTTGTGAAATGAAGGAAGAAACTGGTCCATGATCCACTGATACTGACATAGTCCCTTACATCAATTGTCTTTATTGATCCTTCCTTTAACAAATGGCCAACGAATCCCCCATTGTAAGTGTGTAGATTACAGAAGCACTCGAACAGCACAAGGCTGGGCTATAATGCTGAGGTATTTTTGCAAAAATAAACCTCCACCACTGACTCTTCAGTTTCATCTTTGGGTAGAGAAAATAACACTAACTTTCCCCTCACACTCCCAATAATATCCAGCAGAATATCCCACAGCGTCTTCATGACTTAATTCAACCCACGTCTGCTACAGTGTGCGTCTGGCCTCCTTCTCTTTCTGTGTTAGTGGGCGGGGCTGCAGGTTTCAACTTTCCCGGGTTTGTGCGCGCAACAATTGGGCTGGGTTTAAGGTTCATATCCACATCACGTCAGCACGGCTAAAGACTCGTTATGAAGACGATTCATTTAAAGCACCACGAGTCGACTCTTTTATAAATGAATCAATAGTATTAAACGCGCTGCACTTTCAGATTTAAGCCTTAGCTGGATATTATACAGCTGTGTTACACACTACATGAAGCTCGTTCTCAAAAACCCACAATAGGAGCTCTTTAAGCTGAATACTAGTATCTTGCAAAACAAGTAAAACAAAGTTATTATGAAGTAAGTTTAAAAAAAAAAAGTTATTATTAGTAATTAGTTTATTACTTTATTTGTATTTATAACTATTACATTCATAAATTTGATGGAAAATTGTTCTTAATATTTATAAAAGAGTTAAAAATTTCACAGAATGGATAACAATTTTACTGCAACGATGGGGACTTCTATTGTGACTTGTATTGCCCAGATTTACATCATGTGCTGCATTTGATAATAAGCTGATGTAGCCAATAAAAAGGTGAACTGCTCAGCATGCAAACACACACACACGCATGCAAACACACACACACACACACACACACACACACACACACACACTGGAGGTGTTGATTCACTGAGAGAAACACAGGCATACTGAGCTGCTTCAGTGTTTATAACAAACATCAGCCTGATTAACATTCCAGACACATCACAGGACCAGTTAACCCCTCGACACGCCAACACAAACCCCTTCAACACTGCACACACACACACACAGCTCTCCATTATGAGCATTGGAGGAACT
This sequence comes from Danio rerio, assembly GCF_052040795.2. Taxonomy (NCBI): domain Eukaryota; kingdom Metazoa; phylum Chordata; class Actinopteri; order Cypriniformes; family Danionidae; genus Danio; species Danio rerio. The sequence continues at coordinate 51,227,363 of NC_141035.1, forward strand.
GAAATCACCTTCTGCATGTAGAGCTCCACTAGTCAGTGTGTGTGTGTCTCTTTAAGATCTCAATTAGTTTCCCCACAACGCCTGTGAAATATTGTGGCTCAGACCACATCCATACACACACACACACACACACACACACACACACACACACACACACACACACACACTGTTCCTTTCTGTCTCAAACACACTCCCATGTTTCACTACACTCTACAAGTCAATCTTAACATACACACCTACTACTGCTGTCTGTGTTTTTCAACTCAACAAGTGCATCTCTCTGCACAAACACACACAAACACACATTCTGTGCATTTACAAGAAAACAAGACAAACATTCCAACAACTGAGCAACCAGAGAATGAGAGAAAAACACAGAGAGACAGACAGAAAAACAAAAACACAGACAGAAATACCAAAACATGGAGAGAAAGACAGAAGATATGGTGAGACAGGCAGAAAAACAAAAACAGAGAAAATAGAAAGACAAAAATAGAGACAGAAAGAAAAAAGGAGTGAGCAGAAAAACAGAGACAGACATGGGAAATGGGAAAAACTGTGACAGAAAGACAGAAATGAAGAGACGGGTGTAGAAAGACAGGCAGAAACAACGTATAATTCAGATAAAATTAATTTAATATTCACACATTCAGACTTTCTCATTAATAATACAGCTTCAAAAAAGTATGCTTTGCAAGTTTTAAATAGGGAAATCATATTAGTAGCCTATGACTATCAAAGTACGTCACTCTTTACAGTCAATTAAATAGTGCTAATGTTATTCTGAAGTCATTCTTCCATACTATTTCAGACGCAATATTGAAAGTACCATGGTAAACAATATAGGAAGCGTGTCACAAGTTGTCACTGAACGAATGTGCGAATATAAAACCAGCTTTACCTTAATTAACCTATACAATGGACAGAATATACACAGATAACCTCATACAGGAGTGTGTGGGATTTAATAAACGCATATATTGGTGTATAATGTATTCAATAATACCCGAGTCTGATGAAACTGAGGTGAAGTTGGCTTCACATTCAGACTTTCTCATTAATAATACAGCTTCAAAAAAGTATTTTTGCAAGATTTAAATAGGGAAATCATATTAGTAGCCGATGACTATCAAAGTATGACACTCTACAGTCAATTAAATAGTGCTAATGTTATTCTGAAGTATTTTTTTCATGCTATTTCAGACACAATATCCAAAGTACCATGGTAAACAATATAGGGAGCGCGTTGCTGAACAAATTTGCTAATATAAAACCAATTTTACCTCAATTAACGAATATACTGGACAGAATATCAGATATCCTTATATAGGAGTGTGTGGGATTTATTAAATGCATATATTGGTGTATAATATATTCAACAATACTTGAGTCTGATGAAACTGAGGTGAAGTTGGCTTCATATTCACACATTCAGACTTTCTCATTAATAATACAGCTTCAAAAAAGTATTTTTGCAAGTTTTAAATAGGGAAATCATATTAGTAGCCTATGACTATCAAAGTACGTCACTCTTTACAGTCAATTAAATAGTGCTAATGTTATTCTGAAGTCATTTTTATGCTATTTCAGACCAAATATCCAAAGTACCATGGTAAACAATATAGGGAGCGCGTTGCTGAACAAATTTGCTAATATAAAACCAATTTTACCTCAATTAACGAATATACTGGACAGAATATCAGATAACCTCATACAGGAGTGTGTGGGATTTAAAAATATATTGGTGTATAATATATTCAACAATACTTGAGTCTAATGAAACACAACAGTGTGTGTGTGTGCGTGTGTGTGTGTGTTAAGATTCCCACTTGTTGAGTCTACTGAAACACAGAAGTGTGTTTGAGACTGACAGCAGCAGTGTGTGTGTGTGTGTGTATGTGTGTGTTTATTTGAGGTGAGGTTGCTTTTATATTCACACATTCAGACTTTCTCCTTAATAAAATAGTTTCATTAAAGTATTCTTTGCAAACACTGAATAGGAGAATCATATTATCAGCCTATGACTATCAAAGTACGATACACAATTTACAGTCAATTAAATAGTGCTAATGTTATTCTGAAGTCATCTTTCCATGCTATTTCAGACACAATATCCAAAGTACCATGTTAAATAACATGGGGAGAGTGTCGCTAAACAAATGTGCTAATATAAAACCAGCTTTACCTTATTTAATGAATATAATGGACAGAATATACACAGATAACCTCATATAGGAGTGTGTGGGATTTAATAAATGCTTATATTGGTGTTTAATATATTCAACAATACTTGATTCTAAATATTTGTGTGTGTGTGTGTGTGTGTGTGTGTGTGTGTGTGTGTGTTTTCAGATTCACTTGTCGAGTGAAACAGGAGTGTGTTTGAGACAGACAGCAAGAGTGTGTGTTCAGTGTTTGTGTGTATATATAACTTACAAATATAACCAACAATTAACAGCAAAATAAAAACAGAAAAGGTTAAACATGAAAACAGACCAGAGATAGATGAAAGGAAAGGAGGAGCGAAAGAAAAACAAACAAACAAACATAAAAACAGAGACATAAACTGAAAATAAATGACGGAAACACCTTTTCAGATGATCGGAGAGACGGAACATTGATTTAAAATCACCAAATACGAACATTTTTAAACCATAAGTGATTGATTGATATTCAATACAATGTCCCTGAATTCGCGTCTCATCAAAATTCACCTCAGAAATGCGCCGATATTCAGACCTGGAGACTGTTTTTAATATCTGACAGATATTTACCTGTTTTCCTGGACTTTTGAAGAATATCTCGTCGAGAGTTGGTCGAGTTTATCGGGTAAAACCACCGGTGTTTATTACTCCGTCTTCTGACTGAAGCGTCGAGCGCGCGCAGGAGTTGCAGAAACTCGTGAAGAAACAAACACTCGGTCCGCTGAATACTGATGAAACACACACTTCCAGGAGCTTCCACTTCAGTTCTCGCTGTGTTTTCTGCAGCTTTTCTTCGTCAGGCTTTCAGTAAATCCGCTCAAACACTGAAAGAAGAGCCGCAAAAAACTTCCGCAGGCGCGTCACATTACCGTGAACGCGACGCGACAAATACCGCTAATGCCGGTTGCTAAGACACGCAGCGGTCACGTTCTTGCGGGGGCTGAGCTGAGGGCTGAAACTCCCATGACTTTTAGTCTCTTTTGGGATATACCTAAATCATTCAACAATATGTATAGAACATACGTGGGTTCATTTCTGGTATACATTCTCTTTAGGAAACTATTTTAAAATACTATTATGATAATATTTATCAAATCATGTCATCTGCGTAGTCTCTCTGTGATTGGTCAAATTTGGGGAGCGCTGAGAAAAGTAACATATTTGTTGTGATGCTAGCGATGGCGCTGACAAAAAATAAGTCAAGTAAATAAAAACTGTTTTAATTATTATTATTTTAAATCATATGTTTATACTTACATCTTTATTTAGTCATTAATGGATATTTTTACAGAGTACCTGAATTGATTTATTTAGTAGTTTTATATAGCGGCACATCAAAGCTATGGCCGGCAGGTGGCGCTACAAGTCTATTAGTGAATACTTGGTGTGTTCAGAGTGTACAAACTGCATGTTGAACAGTAAATATATACTGTAAGCAATATCTGTTAATGAACAGTTTCCGTATTTTGTGATTCACAAGTGTTTTCTGTTTATTTATGGTTGTGAATTGCATTATGGGATGTTGATCTAATCTAATATACAACACCAACCCAGACAGTATAGCACTGCAAACTATTACAAATGGCAATTAAAGTCCCTTTTGACGACTTTTCAAGGATATATGTTGTTGGAACAAAGATCAAGATCCCATAATTACATTCAGAAGCAAAAATAAACCACTTTAATGCATGAATCACAATTAAGTTACTAGTTTATAGATATTTTACAGTGTGCTGGAATAATTCAGCATTTGTTTTGAACAGTATTATGCTGCACTGCCGCCTTTACTTCAGTGCATTTCAAAAACATCAAAAGCAAAGCATTTTAATCATTATGCATCACATTTATCTTTATTTCTGATTCATTTGTCAACTCGGTCAAGCTAAATACATTACATTACCGCACATTATGGGACGGTGCACTGATTTTATGATGACACACATCCAGGTGTTCCCTTCATAGTGTACACACTGTGAAAACAAGACTGTTCAAGTGTTCAAGACTTTTATTGAATCCATGCTCTAACTATTCTCTTACTCTTAAAACAAGCAAAATATTCTCCAATGGGGTAAATATATTAATCTAAACACATGTTTATTTTGCGTACTCCATTAGCAGATTGTTTTAGCTTGTTTTAAGGTAAAACTCACTTAATTTTGACTTGAAAATTGGAGACAATATTAAAATATACAACTTTTAAAATGGGCGGGCATGGTGGCTCAGTGGTCAGCACTGTGGTCTCAAAGCAAGAAGGTCGCTGGTTTGAGTCCCAGCTGGGTCAGTTGGTGTTTCTGTGTGGAGTTTGCATGTTCTCCCCGTGTTGGTGTGGGTTTCCTCCGGGTGCTCCGGTTTCCCCCACAGTCCAAACACATGCGCTATAGGGGAACTGATCAACTACACTGGCCTTTGTGCATGTGGGTATTTCCATGTATTGGGTTGCAGCTGAGAGGGCATCTGCTGTCTAAAATATATTTGGCGATTCATTCTGCTGTGGTGACCCTGGATGAATAAAGAGACTAAGCTGAATGAAATTGAATGAATGTGTTGTTTTCAGAAATAATGAGTCAAAAGTGAGTTTTATTTTTCTAAAAACAAGCGGAATAATCTGCCAGTGGTGTAAATAAAATAATCTAATAAACATATTTATTTTGCGTACTCCATTGGCGGATTATTTCAGCTTGATTTAAGGAGAAATCTCATTTAATTTTGACTTGAAAATAAGACGATATTACAATATTAACGTGTAAAAAATTCATGATTTAAGAATTTTTAGATATTTTTACCAGAAACAAGACACAAAATTTTAAATAAGAAAATATTTTGGCAGTTTTAAATTGTAATGAAAGTAAAAAAAATCAATACATATTCATTCATTCACACTCATACACTACAGACCATTTAGTCTACCCAGTTCCCCTATAGCGCATGTGTTTGGACTGTGGGGGAAACCGGAGCACCCAGAGGAAACCCACGCCAACACAGGGAGAACATGCAAACTCCACACAGAAACACCAACTGACCCAGCCGAGACTCCAACTAACGAACTTCTTACGGTGAGGCGAGGCCACAGTGCTATAACCACTGAGCCACTGCCTGAACTACATAATCTGAATTCAGTGTTACTTCTGAATGGCCTTTATTGGAGAGAAGAGTGTTTTTTGGTTTGTTTGTTTGTTTGTCTGTCTGTCTGTCTGTCTGTCTGTCTGTCTGTCTGTCTGTCTGTCTGTTTGTTTGTTTGTCTGTCTGTTTGTCTGTTTGTTTGTTTGTTTGTTTGTTTGTTTGTTTGTTTGTTTGTCTTTGTTTTTTTTGTTTGTTTGTTTGTTTGTTTGTCTGTTTGTTTGTTTGTTTGTTTGTTTGTTTGTTTGTTTGTCTTTGTTTGTTTGTTTGATTGTCTGTTTGTTTGTTTGTTTGTCTTTGTTTGTCTGTTTGTTTGTTTGTCTTTGTTTGTTTGTTTGTTTGTTTGTCTGTCTGTCTGTCTGTCTGTCTGTCTGTCTGTCTGTCTGTCTGTCTGTCTGTCTGTCTGTTTGTTTGTTTGTTTGTTTGTTTGTTTGTTTGTTTGTTTTGTTTGTTTGTTCTTGATCTCTGATGTTAATTTTGTGGACGGTTGAGAGAAGCAGAAGTTGTCAGATGATGGTCAGATAAGAGTAACTCATTGTGTGTGTGGAATCAACACGTGTTTGGCATCAGATATAGAGTTTCTGAAACTCTTTGCAGTCTTTTCTCAGGTGACTGTGGTTTAATGAGAAAAAATAAACCCTTAACCTTCTAACCACAGACTTCCTGTGGTGTGTGTCGCGAGTTTTCTGCTTCATGACTGTCTTCAGAGTTAAAACACACACTAAGGCACAGAGAGAGCTGATCCAGATTTGAGTTTAGTGGCAGTAAATCGAATATATATATATATATATACATATATTCGATATTTCATGTACTGTATATCATTATCAATATTATTATTATTATTATGCAGGTAATTCATACATTCATTCATTTTCAACTTCTTTACCGGAGCCGGGTCGGAGGAGAGGACCCCAGACTTCCCTCTCCCCAGACACTTCCTCCAGCTCCTCCGGGGGGACCCTGAGGTGTTCCACACAGTCCCTCCGGGGGGATCACTTGGAGGTGCTGATTATCATCCCAGCCATGTCACACTCTGCAATGAACCGTCCCAGTGCATGCTGAAGGTCCATGTTCATCTACGAATAACAGAGATGAAATCCTGTGGTCCCCGAACCGGACCCTGTCCAGCCCAAGGCTGCGCTTTAAAATCCTGTCTATAAAAATTATGAACAGAACCAGTAAAAAAGGGCCGCCCTGCCGGAGTCCAACATGCACTGGAAACAAGTCTGACTTATTGCTGGCAATGCGAACCAGACTTCTATTCCTACTCCTATGAGGATAATAATAATAATAATAATAATAATAATAATAATGCATAAAAATAATACAAATGTATAAAAAGAATAAAAAATTGGTATTATTATTATTATTGCTAATGTTGAACAACTTATTATTATTTCATAATTATGATATAATAATAATAAAAATGTAAACAATAACCATCATTATTGTTTATTATTATTATTATTATTATTATACTTTTATTAAAATGTATGAGAATAATAATAATAACAATTTAAATATTGTTATATTAAATATTTTATATTATTATTATTATTATTGTTATTATTATTTTATTTATTATTATTGTTGTTATTATTATTATTATTATTATTATTATTATTATTATTATTATTATTATTATTACTATCATCATCATCATTATTATTATTATCATCATTATTATTATAGCTAATATTGAACAACTTAAAGAAGTCCCTACTGGAACTTTTAGACTTGATATCGATGTATTATTATTATTATTATTATTATTATTATTATTATTATTATTATTATTATTATTATTATTATTATGATACTACTACTACTACTACTACTAAAAATAATAATAATAATAATAATAAATAATAATCATTATTAATATTGTTTTCTATAATTACTACTTTACTTTTTATTATTAATCATAATGAGTTTCAGAAACAATAAGCATTATTAGGGACTTAAAGAAGTTCCTACTGGAACTATTAGACTTGATGTAGATTTATTATTATTTTAATGTCAAATTAAAAACAAAATTGCATTCAATTAGACAAAAAATAGAGATTATGATAGGAAGCTGGAACACGTCAGCGCTGTGCGCGTGCATGAAAGTGGGCGGAGCTCAGCTGTCAGTCATACCCTGTATGTGCGCGCACCCAAACACACACACACACACACACACACACACACACACACACACACAGTGGGATGTAACAGCTGCTCGTGCTGCATCACTCCGGGAAACACGTACGCGTTTATCACTTCCCACACACACTCATATATGAGGATATTTACACACAGTCGCGCGCGTTTAGCAGGATATTTAAACTCACGCGCGCGACACACGCCTGCGGGAAACGCGCATTTCAGCATATGTTTGCAGACCAGACGGAGAAACCGCCCGTGCGCTCCTCCACCTCACAGAGAGACACAGGCAAACCGCAGGAAAAGTCAACTTTAAAGCAAACTCTCAGCTTTCATCCACACCGGGGTCCGCTTTGATCTGCGTCGCCGCGGCTCCGGGAGCGGGAACCGCAGGAGGAGGATGATGATGATGAAAACCGGGGATGAAGAGGTTCTGATCCCGGACGACCGAGCATTCAGCCGGTTCAAACACGAGTGTGAGGCGGAGGCGGGCTGGACTGTCACACACAACAAGAGCAACATCTGCGTGTGGATCCAGCTGCTGGAGGAGGACAAGAGTTTACACAAGATCAAGGTGAGCGCTGATGAACGCCTGTGAGCATCACATGTCGGCTCTGCGCGTCTGCGAGCTTCAGCTCAGGGGGATATGCTTATTATGAGGCCTTGCACTTGTCATATATTGGATAAAAGCCATTATGCTCGTGAACTATATACCACAGGGCTGTTGAATGCTGGATTCTGATTGGCTGATAGACACTCTGAGGTGTGCTGTTATGATCGGATAAGGAGTTTGAGGACATTCACTTGACATATGGCTAAAGTACAACACTTGAATAGTGTTGTTAGATGTGGGAACTGTAGTTTAAGTGGAATTATTGGAGAATAATGCACACATGAGCAACTTAAGCAACTCAGGTGTGCATTATTTCCTAATAATTCAACAGATCATCATCGGTTATTCTTTACTAATTCTATTGGTGTGTTGAATGCTGGACTCTGATTGGCTGATGGACCCTCTGAGGTGTGCTGTTGTTTTCAGATAAGGAGTTTGAGGACGCCAGCTTGACGTATGTCTGAAATTCAACATCTGAACAGTGTCTTTAGCTGTGGGAACTGTAGTATAAGTGGAATAGGGCAATTGGGAACTGTGGAATTATTAGAGAATAACGCACACCTAAGGGTATATCGGCTGCTCCACCTCACCAGTTCAGGTGTGCATTATTTTAAATTGGGAACTGTGGAATTATTAGAGATTAATGCACACCTGAGCCTCTGTGAGCCGCTTTCCTAATAATTCAACGGATCATCATCAGTTATTCTTTATTAATTCTACTGGTGTGTTGAATGCTGGATTCCGATTGGCTGATGGACCCTCTGAGGTGTGCTGTTATTTTCAGATAAGGAGTTTGAGAGCAAAACTTGACATCTCTCTGATGTACAATGTTTGAACCGTGTCTTTAGCTGTGGGAAATAAGTGGAATAATGCATTCTGAGCCGTTGAATTATTAGAAAATAATGCAGGTGTATCAGCCACAGGTGTGCATTATTTTCTAATAATTCTACAGCCCATTCTCAGTTATTTAGCCGCCGTCACACTGCAGTTTTCTTCACATAGACTTCCATTCATACACAAGCGAATGCGACAGAGGAAACGCAAGCTCGTGCAAACATTTTAGTCAACTCTGACCTGCCCAATCGCATCACATGGCCACGTGAGACCAATCAAAGATCAAAACATGACACCTCTGTACAGGAATTTAAAATACAGAGCCATCGCTCGCTTTGTTTAATCATTTTGTTTAATCCCGCCCTTTTTCACTGCGCCGTACAACAGAATTTCACATGCACAAACTTTAATGTGACCACGCATTATTCCTTGCTTATTCTCGATTCTGATTGGCTGATGGACCCTCTGAGGTGTGCTGTTGTATTCAGATTAGGAGTTTGAGGACGCGAGTCTGACGTATGTCTGAAATACAGCATCTGAACAGTGTCTTTAACTGTGGAGACTGTAGTATGTGGAACAGTGCAATTGGGAACAGTGGAATTATTAGAGAATAAGAGGTGTATCGGCCACTCTGTGCATTATTTTCAAATGGGAACTGTGGAGTTCTTATGCTGCGTTCACACCAGATGCGGAAGAAGCATCAAGCTTGAGTGATTTACATGTTAAGTCAATGCAAAGGCGTGAATAGTCATCCTGCGACGCAATACGTGCGAATGACGCGTTACGCGTGAATGTTGCAGCACGAATTGAGCATTTTTCGTGTTTGATCACGCGAATCACTGGATCTGATCTTCAGCGGACATTCGTGCCGCGGTGAAGCGGATTTTGTCGCCAGAATGAAGTGGATTTTTGACGCGCGAGTGAAGCAGATTTTTAATGCGCGAGTGAAGCGGATTTTGTCGCCAGAATGAAGTGGATTTTTGACGCACGACTGAAGCGGATTTTTGACGCGCGACTGAAGCGGATTTTGACGCGGGAATGAAGCGGATTTTTGACGCGGGAGTGAAGCGGATTTTTGACGCGCGAGTGAAGCAGATTTTTGATGCGCGAGTGAAGCGGATTTTTGACGTGGGAGTGAAGCGGATTTTGTCGCCAGAATGAAGTCGATTTTTGACGCTCGACTGAAGCGGATTTTTGACGCGCGACTGAAGCAGATTTTGACGCGGGAATGAAGCGGATTTTTGATGTGGGAGTGAAGCGGATTTTGACGCGCGAGTGAAGCAGATTTTTGATGCGCGAGTGAATCGGATTTTTGACGCGCGAGTGAATCGGATTTTTGACGCGCGAGTGAATCGGATTTTTGACGCGCGAGTGAATCGGATTTTTGACGCGCGAGTGAATCGGATTTTTGACGCGGGAGTGAAGTGGATTTTGTCGCCAGAATGAAGTGGATTTTTGACGCGCGACTGAAGCGGATTTTTGACGCGGGAGTGAAGCGGAGTTTTGACGCGGGAGTGAAGCGGATTTTTGATGCGCGACTGAAGCGGATTTTGACACTGGAGTGAAGCAGATTTTTGACGCGCGAGTGAAGCGGATTTTTGACGCGCGAGTGAAGCGGATTTTTGACGCGGGAGTGAAGCGGATTTTTGACTTGTGACTGATGCGGATTTTGACGCGGGAGTGAAGCGGATTTTGACGCGCTAGTGAAGCGGATTTTTGACGCGCTAGTGAAGCGGATTTTTGACGCGCTAGTGAAGCGGATTTTTTACGCGCGACAAGCGGATTTTGACGCTAGAGTGAAGCGGATTTTTGACGCTAGAGTGAAGCGGATTTTTGACGCGCGAGTGAAGCGAATTTTTGACGCGGGAGTGAAGCGGATTTTGACGCGGGAGTGAATCGGATTTTTGACTCGTGACTGAAGCGGATTTTGACGCGGGAGTGAAGCGGATTTTGACGCGCGAGTGAAGCGAATTTTTGACGCGAGAGTGAAGCGAATTTTTGACGCGCGATTGAAGCGAATTTTTGACGCGCGAGTGAAGCAAATTTTTGACGCGGGAGTGAAGCGGATTTTGACGCGGGAGTGAATCGGATTTTTGACTCGTGACTGAAGCAGATTTTGACGCGGGAGTGAAGCAGATTTTTGATGTGGGAGTGAAGCGGATTTTGACGCGCGAGTGAAGCGGATTTTTGATGCGCGAGTGAATCGGATTTTTGACGCGCGAGTGAATCGGATTTTTGACGCGCGAGTGAATCGGATTTTTGACGCGCGAGTGAATCGGATTTTTGACGCGGGAGTGAAGTGGATTTTGTCGCCAGAATGAAGTGGATTTTTGACGCGCGACTGAAGCGGATTTTTGACGCGGGAGTGAAGCGGAGTTTTGACGCGGGAGTGAAGCGGAGTTTTGACGCGGGAGTGAAGCGGATTTTTGATGCGCGACTGAAGCGGATTTTGACACTGGAGTGAAGCAGATTTTTGACGCGCGAGTGAAGCGGATTTTTGACGCGCGAGTGAAGCGGATTTTTGACGCGGGAGTGAAGCGGATTTTTGACTTGTGACTGATGCGGATTTTGACGCGGGAGTGAAGCGGATTTTGACGCGCTAGTGAAGCGGATTTTTGACGCGCTAGTGAAGCGGATTTTTGACGCGCTAGTGAAGCGGATTTTTTACGCGCGACAAGCGGATTTTGACGCTAGAGTGAAGCGGATTTTTGACGCTAGAGTGAAGCGGATTTTTGACGCGCGAGTGAAGCGAATTTTTGACGCGGAAGTGAAGCGGATTTTGACGCGGGAGTGAATCGGATTTTTGACTCGTGACTGAAGCGGATTTTGACGCGGGAGTGAAGCGGATTTTGACGCGCGAGTGAAGCGAATTTTTGACGCGAGAGTGAAGCGAATTTTTGACGCGCGATTGAAGCGAATTTTTGACGCGCGAGTGAAGCAAATTTTTGACGCGGGAGTGAAGCGGATTTTGACGCGGGAGTGAATCGGATTTTTGACTCGTGACTGAAGCAGATTTTGACGCGGGAGTGAAGCAGATTTTGACGCGGGAGTGAAGCGGATTTTTGACGCGGGAGTGAATCGGATTTTGACGCGCTAGTGAATCGGATTTTGACGCGCATGAGCTTGCGTTTCCAGTCTGGTGCATTCACATGCACATGAATGGAAGTCTATGAGGAGAAAAGTGCAGTGTGACCGCAGCTTTATTCTACTGGTATGTTGAATGCTGGATTCTGATAGGCTGATGGATACTCTGAGGTGTGCCGTTAATTTCAGATAAGGAGTTTGAGGACATTCAATTGACATATGGCTGAAGTACAACACCTGAACACTGTCTTTAGCTTTGGGAACTGTAGTTTTGTTGGAATAATGCATTCTGAGCCGTTGAATTATTACAGATTAATGCACACCTCAAATTCACAACATCACTACCTGCATTGTTTTCTAATAACCCAACAGCTGGTAATTCACAAGTATTTAAAAGTTGAATATTAGTATACTGCATGTCATTAATGAGCAATCCGAACCCTGACGTGAGGCAATAGTGTGAATCATAGGTGGGAGTAAGTCACACATGTGCAAGTCACAAGCAAGTCTCGAGTCATAACCTTCAAGTCTCAAGCCAGTCAAGTCAATTTTTGTCAGGCTCAAGTCAAGTCAAGTCAAGTCACTGCTTATCTCAAGTCTAGTCAAGTCATACAGTAGCTTGGTCTAGCAAGTGACTTTCAAGTCAATCAAATTTGTGTCGATTTTTCAACTTTTGCAATTGATATTTACATATATAACTTTCGGTGTTAGATGTAATACATAATGTACAACAAACAGGTATTAATTTAACAAAGACAAGTTATTTCGAGGCATTTACCTCAAGTCCAAGTCAAGTCTCAAGTCAAGTCGAGTCTTTTGTGGATATTTGTCAAGCATTTGTCAAGTCTCAAGTCCTAAATTTTGCAACTTAAGTCTGACTTGAGTCAAGTCATGTGACTCGAGTGCCCCATCTCTGGTATGAACTGTTATGTTATGAAATGAAAGTTTATTGAGCCATTTGCATTTAAGATTTGTATCTTCAAGTGGTGCTTCAGGCTTTTGAGTGGCTCTAAATGCAAATGTTTACACAGAAACCAGTAAAGACAACCTGATGTTTGTCAAGTAAATAAATGAGAACTTGATTATAATTATGCTTACTACTGAGGAACAGAGGAAGTAAAGGTTCTGGAAATTAAAACGCTAATGGTTATATTTGATATAGTCTATGTGTGTGTGCATGTGCAATCAACTTAACATGCATTTATACATATTAAAGAGTTTTTACTTCAATCAGTCAGATGACAGAAGACAAAGTATGTGTGTTACAAGTTTTACAGCAAACTTTGGATCATTAGATTTAGATATATATAGTCTGTGTATGACTAAAATAAAATATATAGCATATAGATATATTTGTTTCCTGATCATAAAGCAGCTTTGATACAATCTACATTGCATAAAGCGCAGTTGAAATAAAGGTGAGTTGACTTAAATCATCTGACGTGCTGGTTAATGATATAAGTGAGCGTGTGTGTGTTTAACGGGCACATCCGGGTGTGTGACGGGCGGGCAGGTTTATACAGCAGGTGTTGACGCACATGACTGTGTGTGTTTGAACTGCAACACAAACACAGCCGGATGTGCCTGTGTGTGTGTCTGTGTGTGTGTGTCTCTGTGTGTGTGTGTGTGTGTGTGTTTGTTCAGACCAGTGGGAAAACTGCTGAAGTTGAACAGAGTTTGCCATCAGTACTGGATGTGCTGAGAACATTATACTGGGAGATTATTTGTGAAACACAAAATGTTAATTGCAAATATTTAAGAAGTAGGCTGTTGTTTTTATCCATGACATTACTCTTTGTTTTCCAAATAGTGAAGCGCTTATTTATTATTATTATTTTTATCAACTCTGAACACTGGACTGACAGTTTCAGCCTACTAGGACTTCAATGTTCAGTGCAAGAGAAATGAACATAAATTAAATTGAATTTTTTATTATTATTATTATTCAGATGACCAAATTCTGCGGAAAATTGAATGTATTATACCGCTTTGTTAATTGCTGTTAAACTCCAGAGCCATCTACTGTTAGACACTAGGCTAGAGCGCTGTTTGTCATTAAAAACTAACCTAGAATGCCATCTACTGTTAAAAGCTAGCCTAGAGCGCCATCTGCCACTAAATACTAGCCAAAAGCTGTTAAACACTAGCCTAGAGTGCCATCTGCTGTTAAAAGCTAGACTAGAGCGCTGTCTACTATTAAACACCAGCCTAGAGCTATTAAACACTAGCCTAGAGCGCTGTCTGCTGTTAAACAGTAACTTAGGACGCCATCTGCTGTTAAACACTAACTTAGAGCGCTGTCTGCTGTTAAACACTAGCCTAGAGCTTTTAAAAACTAACCTAGAGCGCCGTCTACTGTTAAACACTAGCCTAGAGCGCCATCTGCTGTTAAAACTAACCTAGAGCGCCATGTGCTGTTAAACACTAGCCTAGAGCTTTTAAAAACTAACCTAGAGCGCCGTCTGCTGTTAAACACTAACCTAGACCACCATGTGCTGTTAAAACTAACCTAGAGCTTTTAAAAACTAACCTAGAGCGCTGTCTGCTGTTAAACACTAACCTAGAGCGCCATGTGCTGTTAAACACTAGCCTACAGCTTTTAAAAACTAACCTAGAGCGCCATCTGCTGTTAAACACTAACCTAGAGCGCCATGTGCTGTTAAACACTAGCCTAGAGCGCCATGTGCTGTTAAACACTAGCCTAGAGCGCCATCTGCTGTTAAACACTAGCCTAGAATGCCATCTGCTGTTAAACACTAGCCTAGAGCGCCATCTGCATTTAAACACTAGCCTAGAGTGCCATCTGCTGTTAAACACTAGCCTAGAGAATCATCAGCTGTCAAACAGTAGCCTAGAACTTTTTAACACTAGCCTAGAGTGTCGTCTACTATTAAACACTAGCCTAGAGCGCCGTCTGCCATTAAACATTAGCCTGTAGTGCCTTCTCCCGTTAACTAGCCTCTACTGTTAACCACTAAACCAGCACAATTCTGTTTAAAAGTGTACAATCTATGTAAGTTTTAACACATTCCTAAATTAAAAATGGCAAACGTGTGCAGATCACGACACCATCGGACCTGCTAATCCAGCACAAATGATTTTTTTTAAGTCACTGAAATGCATCCTCAATGTAAACTATATAATTAAATACAAAATGAGGTGAATGACTACACAAAGCTCATGCTTTTTTGGACTACAGGCCTGTAGCGGTGTGAGTTCAGACAGTGTGTTTTATTGGCACAACATTTTCCGGCTTGTGTTATTAAGTCTGCGCCTGGTAAATGATCTTTTGTGTCTCTGTTTGCTCAAGGAAACTCAGCGGAGAGTTTCAGAAGGCTGAGTAATGTTTATAAAGCTCACACAAGAGTATAAAGTTCAGAAGCTGCCCATCCAGGTGTTCCCTTCTCACACACCTGAGAGCCGAACACACGGTCACCTGAGCTTCAGTTCCTCCTCCTGTCACAGAATCACGGAACGGGAAGAAACGCAGTACAAAAGAAGTGAGAAACAGAAGTGCACCACCTGACCGAGGAAATCAGGCTGAGTGATGGAAGCTGTTTGCAGAGGAGCCAAACCCACAGGATTTATAGATCCTGTTTCACAGAGACGAGCAGGAGAACACCGAATTATTGACCACACTTCAGACGCTAGATTTGTGTGTCTCCAAGGATAAATTACACTGGTGGAGCAGATGTGTGTGTGTGTGTGTGTGTTCTCCACAAAAAGCACAAAATATCTCGTATGCATCTACTATGCAGAAATCACTCTCATAAGGGGTTGTATGGTGACAGGGTGTGAAAATCTCCAGCCTCTAATGGTCAACATGAATTAACTGTGTTTGTTCTCATCAGACTTGATGCAGAAACACTGTAATTGACATTCTCCCTTTGTACGTGTCATCAGAGGGGTAAAGCCCCGCCCACTAGTGCCCGTCTCTCTATCTCATTAGCATAAACAGCAGCCCTGAGTGAGAAGCAGCCGTCTGTCCATTAGCCATTAGAGTGTTTGAGCTGCTGAAGATGATGTCAGCATAGACTAAGAGGATTATAGATGTGGAGTTTAAGATGAAGCACAATTAAACAGCGATAGGAGCATTTTCTAAACGAGTAAAAATATTGTCTCGTTTTCAGAAATAATAAGTCAAAATTAAGAGTTTTTCTTTAAAACAAGCCTAGAGCCCGTCTGCTTTTAACCACTAGCCTAGAGCTGTTTAAATCTAGCCTAGAGCGCCGTCTGCTGTTAAGCACTAGCCTAGAGCTGTTTAAAACTAGCCTAGAGCACCGTCTGCTGTTAAGCACTAGCCTAGAGCTCTGTCTGCTGTTTAAAACTAGCCTAGAGCGTCGTCTGCTGTTAAACACTAGCCTAGAGCTGTTTAAAACTAGCCTAAAGCGCCGTCTGCTGTTAAACACTACCCTAGAGCGCCGTCTGCTGTTAAACACTAGCCTAGAGTTGTTTAAAACTGTCCCTAGAGCGCCGTCTGCTGTTAAACACAAGCCTAGAGCACCGTCTGCTGTTAAACACTAGCCTAGAGCACCGTCTGCTGTTAAACACTAGCCTAGAGCTGTCTAAAACTGTCCCTAGAGCGCCGTCTGCTGTTAAACTCTAGCCTAGAGCACCGTCTGCTGTTAAACACTAGCCTAGAGCTGTTTAAAACTGTCCCTAGAGCGCCGTCTGCTGTTAAGCTCTAGCCTAGAGCACATGTCTGCTGTTTAAAACTAGCCTAGAGCGTCGTCTGCTTTTAAACACTAGCCTAGAGCTGTTTAAAACTATCCCTAGAGCGCCGTCTGCTGTTAAACATTAACCTAGAGCGCCGTCTGCTGTTTAAAACTAGCCTAGAGCGTCATCTGCTGTTTAACACTAGCCTAGAGCTGTTTAAAACTATCCCTAGAGCACTGTTTGCTGTTAAGCACTAACCTAGAGCGCCGTCTGCTGTTTAAAACTAGCCTACAGCGTCATCTGCTGTTAAACACTAGCCTAGAGCTGTTTAAAATTAGCCTAGAGCGCCATCTGCAGTTAAACACTAGCCTAGAGCGCCGTCTGCTGTTAAGCACTAGCCTAGAGCGCTGTCTGCTGTTTAAAACTAGCCTAGAGCGTCGTCTGCTTTTAACCACTAGCCTAGAGCTGTTTAAATTTAGCATAGAGCACCGTCTGCTGTTAAGCAATAGCCTAGAGCTGTTTAAAACTAGCCTAGAGTGCCATCTGCTGTTAAGCACTAGCCTAGAGCTCTGTCTGCTGTTTAAAACTAGCCTAGAGCTGTTTAAAACTGTCCCTAGAGCGCCGTCTGCTGTTAAACTCTAGCCCAGAGCACATGTCTGCTGTTTAAAACTAGCCTAGAGCGCCGTCTGCTGTTAAACTCTAGCCTGTGGTGTGGGTCGGGTGCAGACATAGTATATATCACCCACAGTTATATGTGCGGGTGGGAGGCGGGTGTATGATTAGTATGAAACCGCATCTCTACTTCACACACAGTCTTAAGGCTCCTACACACCGGGACGCTTTTCGTTTGCGTTTATCGTCAGCGTTTTACGAGATGTTTTTCCGCATTCTAACCCAATCGATTTAAACTTGCGTCAAGCAGAAGAGTATGCAAAATCACTCCTTGACGTTAGATGGCGCTACACAACTTTAAGCTTCTGAC